>NC_067403.1:131529052-131696552 GCF_016432865.1 Antechinus flavipes
TTACAGCAGGCTATATTTAGAGTATCACCACCAGAAGAAAGCCAGAAAATTTATCTATTCTTTTTCCATCATAAACCCTCCCAAAAATAAAGGCACAGAATTGTCCTTGAGGCTCTTGCCCATTGTCCTACTTCCACAGGAGTAATGATGTAATGATGAAAAAGATGAAACAAAGTTATATTATTACAGTTTTTTTTAACTGAATGATCCTTCAGCAAACAATAAGTAGATAAGCTATTGAAAGACAACAGTCACATCAAAACTATCATTCTTTCATTAAATGAAACTGGAAGATTCAAGGAAGTCACAGTTAAATGGAAAAGAAGATAAATGCTTCTCAAATTATCAAATAATGGAGTTGATACAATTGGTTTCATCATATATACAAAGATCAAAAGAAACATTTCATGGGTTATTGGTACATCTCACCTTAATGTATTGTTGATGACCAAAGTCAAAGATCACAACAAAGAATGGGGTTCATAGATCAAGAACTTGAAATAACCTCAGAAGATAGAAAATCATGAATAATATAAAATCAGTCTAAAGTAAACCTGGTAAGAACTTCAATAAACCATGTTGAATTTTTAAATAAAACAAGACTGATGACAATAAATTGTCTAATATCTACATTTTACATGCAGATAACTTTAGCAACTATTCTACAATAATTGATAATAACATAATACATATCATTTATGTAAAATATAATATCTTACAAATATTATCTCATTTTATCCTCACATCAATCAGGGAGGTAAGTGATATTATTATCTTCATTTTACAGATAGGGAAACAGAGCCAGAGAGAAATTAAATGATTTGCCCAGCTTCACAAGTTAGTGTCTGAGATTGTATTTGAACTAAGGTTTTCATGATTCCAAGTTTAGTGCTCTTTTCACTTTCCTACCTAGCTAGGTAGAAGCATAGAAATTCAATAAAGACATTGACAAGGACTTCGCCCACTGACCTCAAACAACATATGCTTTTTAAATAAGTTTTTTTGTATAGAGTTCAGTGAAACAAATTGTTCAAAAAGATAGTACGCCTCCCTCATTTCACTGGAGAAGTGGTCCAATTATAGGTATGTAATTTATATATAATATCTTTCCTCAACTGCCAGTGCCTTGCAAAATCCTGTACATGATTTATATATTACACACACACACACACACACACACACACACACACACACATTATATCACCAAAGAGTAAACATTTGAAAGCTTAAACTATTTCAATTTCATCTTTTTTTCTTTTTTATTTTTATAACTTTTTATTGATAGAACGCATGCCAGGGTAATTTTTTACAGCATTATCCCTTGCATTCACTTCTGTTCCAATTTTCCCCCTCCCTCTCTCCACCCCCTCCCCCAGATGGCAAGTAGTCCTTTACATGTTGAATAGGTTACAGTATATCCTAGATGCAATATATGTGTGCAGAACCGAACAGTTTTCTTGTTGCACAGGGAGAATTGAATTCAGAAGGTATAAATAACCCAGGAAGAAAAACAAAAATGCAAGCAGTTTATATTCATTTCCCAGTGTTCTTTCTTTGGGTGTAGCTGCTTCTGTCCATCTTTGATCAATTAAAGCTCTCTTTATCGAAGAGATCCACTTCCATCAGAATACATTCTCAAACAGTATCGTTGTTAAGGTATATAATGATCTCCTGGTTCTGCTCATTTCACTTAGCATCAGTTCATGTAAGTCTCACCAGTTCTCTCTGTATTCATCCTGATGGTCATTCCTTACAGAACAATAATACTCTATAACGTTCATATACCACAATTTACTCAACCATTCTCCAATTGATGGGCATCCATTCATTTTCCAGCTTCTAGCCACTACAAATAGGGCTGCTACAAGCATTTTGGCACATACAGGTCCCTTTCCCTTCTTTAGTATTCTTTGGGGTATAAGCCTAGTAGAAACACTGCTGGTATGTACAGTTTGATAACTTTTTGAGCATAGCTACAAATTGCTCTCCAGAATGACTGGATGTGTTCACAATTCCACTAACAATGTATCAGTGTCCCTGTTTTCCCACATCCCCTCCAACATTCCACATTATCTTTCCCTATCATTCTAGCCAATCTGACAGGTGTGTAGTGGTATCTCAGAATTGTCTTAATTTGCATTTCTCTGAGTAATAATGATTTGGAGCATATTTCCATATGTCTATAAATAGTTTCAATTTCTTCATCTGAGAATTGTCTGTTCATATCCTTTGACCATTTATCAATTGGAGAATGGTTTGATTTCTTATTAATTAGAGCCAATTCTTTATATATTTTGGAAATGAGGCCTTTATCAGAACCTTTGATTGTAAAAATGTTTTCCCAGTTTATTGTTTCCCTTCTAATCTTGTCTGCATTTGTTTTGTTTGTGCAAAAACTTTTCAATTTGATATAATCAACATTTTCTATTTTGTGGTCAATAGTGATCTCTAGTTCTTCTTTGGTCATAAATTCCTCCCTCTTCCACAGGTCTGCGAGGTAAGCTATCTTATGCTCTTCCAATTTATTTATAATCTCATTTTTTAAATTTTAATTTTATTTTATTTAATAATAACTTTATATTGACAGAATCCATGCCAGGGTAATTATAATCTCATTCTTCATGCCTAGGTCATGAACCCATTTTGACCTTATCTTGGTGTAAGGTGTTAAGTGTGGGTCAATGCCTAGTTTCTGCCATACTGATTTCCAATTTTCCCAGCAATTTTTGTCAAATAATGCATTCTTATCCCAGAAACTGGTGTCTTTGGGTTCAATTCCATCTTGATAACACTTATGCTTAGCTTAGTTTCTGGCAGATAGTAGGTACTTAACAAATATCAAATGACTAGGATAGTGCAAATGTTCAAGGTATTTGTTGGTTTTACTTGAATTGATTTGTTGTCTTTGTTGTCATAAGAAAAGGCTTTGTTGTCAAAAGAAAACAGTAGAGAATAGAGAAACTTAACACAATGAATATATGAATGCAACTTAAAAAAAGAAAGAAACTAAACACAGCCGTGTAGTTGTGATGCTACAGGTACCAATCATCATAACAAGTCAAATTGATGCTATTTTAATATTTAACTAATGATTTATTATGTAGTTATAATTTCAGAATCGGTTGTGAGCAGTCAGATAATCAAAGCAAAGGTCAAAATCAGAACCTAATTTTTTAAAAGAATAAAGATAAAACAATAGGAACATGTGGAATTATAATAGCTACAAATAAAACACTTGGAAAATGAAAAATGAATAATAGTGAAGAAACTGACTGATTATCAAAGGAAATATGGTGTGTTAGGAAAAAAATATGGACTTGAAATCAGAGGACCTGACTAAAAAAGGACTCTATGACTTGCTAACCATTGACCTGAGCAAATAAATCATTTAAATTCTCCAGACTTCCATTTCCTTAACTTTTTAATGAGAAGGTTGGACTAGATGGCTTCTCAGATCTTTTGTAGCTTTTAATCTATGATCCTATAAACACAGTGTCTGCCACAGAAGAAGCACTTGATAATTGATTGTTTCTTGTCTATTTTTCCTATATACTCAATCATAAGTTCTTATAGAAGATAAATCAATGTGACAGCATTTCTTTGTCATCTTAAAATTTATAAAGTCTGCTATCATTTTACTCAATCTTGACAATTCTGTGAGGTAGTACAAAGTTTACCTCCCTTTTATAGATAAATGAAGCTTAGAGATATTAAATGACTTCATAGTTGCCGAGTTTATTAGTGGAAGATATGTCACTTAACCCCACAACTCTCTTGAAAATGAATCCTGTAACGTGCACAGCTATTATACCATCATTTCTATTAAAATAGTTGTATCTGACTCCAACAGACTATGAAATCTCAACAGTCCAGAGACACATGGGGCTTTAGAAAGTTGAAATACATGGCTAATAAGATATTTCACCAAGATATTTTAGTTTATAATATGAGCTCATTTGCAAAAATTATAGAGAAAAGTGTTGGAAATCACAAAACTGAGTAATAGTCATAAGCAAAATCAGCCTGAAAAAAGCCTGACATGAGACACATGAAACCAAATCACCCAAATAGCATTGTTAGATAAAATTAGAATGATGACAATAAATTTGAAATGGAAAAAATTGCCATTGTTCATTGAACAACACATCAAAACTTGGTTTGCCATATGAGGATGTGGGAAAAAAAGTGGCCAAAGGAAAATTGACCACAGGAAAAAAACCTGCCCCTTCAAAAGCTAGTTAAGGGCAGGAACTGTTTCATTTTTGTAACTATTATTCCAGCCACCTGCAATGAAACCTGGTTTAAAGTGGGTTTTTAATAAATACTTGATGATTCTTGATAAAGTCATTTGTATTGAAAGTAATGGTTATTTTAAAGTATGAATAAGACAATTCAAAAATGGGAAAATCCCAGTAGAAAAGAGAAATCAGTAATATTTCCCTGTAATATATCACTGACATCAGACAGTGACACCTAAAAAGGTTATCTAAACAGTAATTCAATTACTGTCACTTAAATATCTTTTGTGTCTATCAAATATTTATTAATAAATCCAAATATATGATAGTAACATTTATTGGAATGTTAAGTGGTAATAGTCAGTTTATCACAGATAATTTTCTATCCTAAATTACATTTTCAGGATCACATAACTGCCTGAGAGGTATAAAGAAAATAAGACCCTGCTGTGTTCTTTGGTTACTAAAAAAGAATTTTAGCTGGTACAGCAAAACATGGATTCTTTTCTAATTAGCGGTGTGCTGCAAAATATTTAAAAACTAGTCCACCAGTTTTAAAAACATGAATTCACAACACACTTTTCAGTTCAATCTGCATTATTGACATTTTCTTCAATGTAGGGAATAAAAAAAAAAACAATAAATCAAGTCCTAGTATATAGTTTTTGCTGATTTCTAAATCTACTCACAGTGAAAACTTAACAAATTCTCACAGCATATTTTGATCTGTTACAGGATACTACTGTTTCCAAGAAACACATATTTCTGTGCATATTTTAAAATAGCACATGATTTCTTGGTAACTTCAGTCATAGAACCAACTTTGCCCAACTATCTATTCTTCTAATATCAAAAAAGTATAAAACAGATAGAAATACACTAATCAGAGATACTAACTAGTGTCATGAGAAGGTGTTCCAAGAACTGCAAATAGAAAAGGGCTTCTTTATCAGATGAAGAAATTCCACAGATGTTTCTGTTTCTGGATGATATTGTTAGGAATACATGCCCTCTGGCAAAAAGATGTCAATATCCATGATGAATTAAAAATAAAGGACCTGGTAATCCACACTGGTTAAATTAATAAGAGATAAAATATCTATTGTCTGAAGTATAATTTGCAGCTGGATAAACTGCTTGTTGAAGTGACCTATCATTACATAACAGATTTTTAAAAGGCACATACTATGAAGGAAAAAGGTGTTAATCTTGGAGTCAGAAAAGATATGTTTGAATATAATTTCTGGGATGTAAGTTATTTGCTCATAAAGTTATTTACTCTCTCTGAGACTTATGTTCTTTATGTCTAATGCAATGTTGATCAGGTAGAAATACAAAAATCACATGATTGTTGTGAGATTCAAAGCACTTTTCACACATCTGAAGGCATCACATCCATTCCATTAGTATTAATACGTCCAGAATAGGCACTTCAAATTAACAGACAGCTGGGTCTAGTGTAGAGGGCTGAAACTCCAAAAAGGTATGCTTGAATCAAACAATGGAGCACTTAAGGCTAATTACCTATTCTATGTGAGACAATGACTTTATTAGCATATGTTTGGATAAATATCTCTTCTCACTGTTGGTGCTTGCTGAATGTTTGGTATTAAGATAACCAGAGGCAAGGATTGGAGGGGGAGGGAAATAGGCAGAGTCACTTGGTGGCAGGATGAGGAGGAGAGAAGTTGGTGACTCCAGATTCCCAAATGAAGGATTCTACTTGCCTGCCTCTTTTACTTCTTCCCTTAAAGACCAAGGACTTTAATTTACCCTGACTCTGGCTGACCCTGAGGCCCTTCAGGGAGCTAGCCCATACTCAACAGTCTAGATTTAAGTAGAAGAAACAGAGCACCCTGGAATACATTTAGGAAATTAAACATTTTTAAATGATTACAATATCACATAATTTTAGTATCTTCTGTGACCTCAATGTCCATCTGGCACAAAGAAAACCAAAAGCAAACAGCCTTTGCTTTCCCAGTCCATTTTTTCAAGAAATAATCTTTCAAGCTGTTGCTAGTAGTGTTCTTTGTAGTTTCTGCAGATCTAAAAGAGATTTATCCTAATATAGGCTTTCAATTTGGTTCAGTTTAGCCTGGCTTTGTATTCCAAGTGCTCAAAAGCAATGTTTCTTTCTTTTTTTTTTTTTTTAATTTTATTTAATAATAACTTTATATTGACAGAATCCATGCCAGGGTAATTTTTTTTTTTTACAACATTATCCCTTGCACTCGTTTCTGTTCCAATTTTTCCCCTCCCTCCCTCCACCCCCTCCCCTAGATGGCAAGCAGTCCTATATATGTTAGATATGTTGCAGTGTATCCTAGATACAATATATGTTTGCAGAACCAAACAATTCTCTTGTTGCACAGGGAGAATTGGATTCAGAAGGTAAAAATAACCCAGGAAGAAAAACAAAGATGCAGATAGTTCACATTCGTTTCCCAGTGTTTTTTCTTTGGGTGTAGCTGCTTCTGTCCATCATTTATCAATTGAAACTGAGTTAGGTCTCTTTGTCAAAGAAATCCACTTCCATCAGAATACATCCTCATACAATATCATTGTCGAAGTGTATAATGATCTCCTGGTTCTGCTCATTTCACTTAGCATCAGTTCATGTAAGTCTCTCCAAGCCTCTCTGTATTCATCCTGCTGGTCATTCCTTACAGAACAATAATATTCCATAACATTCATATACCACAATTTACCCAGCCATTCTCCAATTGATGGGCATCCATTCAATTTCCAGTTTCTAGCCACTACAAACAGGGCTGCCACAAACATTTTGGCACATACAGGTCCCTTTCCTTTCTTTAGTATTTCTTTGGGATACAAGCCCAATAGAGCAATGTTTCTTTTGTGAAATGTTTGTAAATTGTGGTAGAGCACTGAGCTCACTAGAAAAATAACTGACCTGGAAAATAGATCCGGAACAGAAAATTTAAAAAATTATTGACCTGGATGAAGGCCATAATCAAAAAAGGAGACTGGATAGCATTCTTTAAGAGATCATCAATAAAAAACTGCAATGAAATGAGGAGGAAATTCTCTTTGAAAAAAAATCCATCAATCACCTCTAGAAAGAGATTCCACAAAGAAAACTCCAAGGAACAATGTTGCAAAACTCAAGAACTACAGTCTCAAGTTGAAAATAGTGCAAGCTGCCAAATAAACAACAACAAAAATTCAAATATCAAGGAGCAACAGTCAGAATTAACTAGGTTTTGGCAGCTTCTACAATTAAGGATCAGAGGGCCTGGAATACCATATTTGGAAAAGCAAAAGACCTGGGGTTACAACCAAGATTAACTACCCAGGAGGCAGGTCACCATCATCTCCTCAGGTTGATCTTCAGTGAAATAAGAGACTTTCAATCATTTCTATTGAAAAAAAAAAGAGAGAGACTAATAGAAAATTTAATCTACAAACACAGGACTCAAAGAAAAGTATGAAAAGGTAAACAGTGGGAAATATGCCTTATTTAATAGTTAAAATGTTTATATCCCTAGATGGAAAACAATATCTATAACTCTTGACAATTTTATCTATTACTGGGGCAGACACAGGGGAGCATCACATGGATAGAGAGTGTGGTTGTGAATGGACTCTAATGTAACAATATCAGAGAAAAGACATTAAAAGATAGGAAAATGTCTATACTGAAAGAAGAGGAAAGGGGAGATCTAATGGGACAAATTAGATCACATGAAGAGGCACACAAGACATTCAAATCAAATTAAATAAGGGTGGAAGGGAGGGAGCATTTTCTGAAGTTTAATCTCATCAGTTTTGGTTCTAAGAGGGAATAACTTAAACATTCAGTTGGGGATAACATTTTATCTAATCCTATAAAGAAATAGAAAAAGAAAGAGAAAAGAAAAAGGAGGGGCTGGATAGAAGAGAGGACAGAAACACTAGGGAAAAAGTAAGAGAAGAGGGAAGGTATAAAACATAAGATAGTGGGTGTTGTGGATTAAAAAAAAAAAACACTACTAAGGCCAGGGTGTAAAGAAAAACCAAATGTATATACAGGGGAGAAAATAGGATGGAAAGAAATTCAGAGCTGGTAATCATAACTGTGAGTGTGAATGGGATGAATTCTCCCATAAAATGAAAGTGAATAGCAGAATCAATTAAAAAATAGAGCCCTACATATGTTGTTTGCAAAAACACATTTGATACAAAGAGCCACATATAGAGTAAAGGTAAAAGGCTGGAACAGAATTTATTATGCTTCAGCTGAATAAAAAAAGCAGAGGTAGAAATGATGATCTCATATAAAGCAAAAGTAAAAATAGATCTAATTAAGATATAAGGAAGGAAAAAATATCTTAACAAAGGATATCACAGACAATGAAGTAGTCATTATACCAAATGTATTTGCATCAAATGATAGAACATACAAATTCCTAGAAAATATATTAAGCTAATTAAAGGAAGACAGAGATGGTAAAACAATATTAGTGGGGGATTTCAACTTTCCCCTCTCAGAACCAGAGAAATATAACTCAAAAATAAGAAAGAAATTTTGCATTTCCTCTTTTATTACTTTTATAGTTGCACTCTGCTCCTGAGGTAAAGGGAATGTTATCCCAGAATTCCTGTGCAACTCTGAGCCTTGGCTTTGAGCACAGAAGCCCTCTGTTTTCCCAGGAAGAGCTTTGCATGCCCCTTTATTGAACATATATATTTTTTATTGCCTTGTCTAAAAAGGAAGAATTTACTATTTCTGTATTTCTGCATTTGATTGTAAGGTTTTTATGTCCTAATACTGGGTCAATTTTTAAATAGGTGCCATGCACTGCTAAGAAAAAGGTATATTCCTTTCTGTGTTTATGCAATCTTCTCTAAAAACTAGCATACATAACTTTTTTTTAGGATCCTATTAACTTCAATAAATGATTGAAGACTTGGAGTACCATATTCTGGAAGGCAAAGTACCTAGGTTTCTAACCAAAAATTAACTACCCAGTGAGGTGGAGCTTCATCTTTCAGGGAAGAAGATAATTTTCAATGAAGTAAGAGACTTTCAATCATTTTATTGAAAAACAACCAGAACTAAACAAAAAAAAAATTAATCCACAAACACATCACTCAAAAGAAGCCTAGTAAACAAGGGAAAATGTACAATATTTAAAAGTTAAATTATTTGCATCCCTAGACAGGGAAATGATATCTGTAACTTGAGAAATGTATCTGTTACTGGGTCACAAGGAGGCATCACATGGAAAGAGGGTGTTGTTGTGAATGGACTCTGATGTAATGATATCAAAAAAAAAAAAAAAGACATTAAAGAGTGAAGAAACATCTGTACTGGAAGAAGAGGAAAGGGGAGATATAATGGGACAAACTGGATCACATGAAAAGGCACAAAAGATCTATTACAATAGAGGGAAAGAAGGGAAGGGATGAACATTATCTGAAGCTTAATCTCATTAGTTTTGGCTCTAGGAGGGAATAACTTAATCTTTAGTTGGTTATAGAAATTTATCTAAACCTATTAAGAAGTAGGAGGAGAAAGTGGAAAGAAAAAGAGGGGCTGGATATAAAGAGGATGGAACTAATAGGGGAAAAAAGTAAAAGAAGGAATGAGGGTGATAGAAGAAAAGGTAATGAGTAGTGTGGGATGAACAAAACATATTAAGAAAAGGGGAGGGGTGATAGGATAAAAGATGGTGGGGGGAGGGGAGTAAAAATAAACACCATTAAGGACAGAGTGGAAAGAGAGAATAAAAGTATATACAGGGGGAAAATTAGGAAATGAATGGCAAACTGGATTAAAAAGCAGAATCCTATATATTGTTTAAAGAAACATATGAGATGCACTGAGTAAAGGTAATAGGTTGAAACAAAATTTATTATGCTTCAGCTGAAGTAAAAAAAAAAGCAGGAGTAACAATTTTGATCTCAGATAAAGCAAAAGTAAAAATTGATCTAATTAAAAAGAGATAAGGGATAAAAGTTCATATTACTAACAGGTACCATAGATAATGAAGTAATAACAATATTAAATATATATGCACCAAATGGTAGAGCATACAAATATGTACAGTTTCATGAATTAATAAACAGCAAAACTATTCTAATGGAGGACCTCAACCTTCCCTTCTCCAAATCAGGCAAATCCAACCACAAAATAAACAAGAATGAAACTAGGGAGGTTAATAGACTTCCAGAAAAACCTAGATATGATAGACCTCTGGAGAAAATTATATAGAGACAGAAAGGAATACATCTTTAACTTAGATGTGCATGGCATCCCCACAAAAACTGATCATGTATTAGGGCATAAAAATCTCACAAACAAATACAAAAATCAGAAATAATAGATGCACATTTTTCAGACCACAATGCAATAAAAATTATATTCAATAAAGGGCTAGGGAAAGATAGACTAAAAACCAATTAAAAATTAAATAATATAATTCTAAAAAATGAGTGGGTTAAACAACAAATCACAGAAACAATCCAAAATTTCATCCAACAAAATGATAATGATGAGACAACATTCCAAAATCAATGAGATGCAGCCAAAGCATTTCTTAGAGAAAATTTTATATATCTAAATAATTACATGAATAAAATGGAAAAAGAGGAAATGAAGGAATTGAGCATGCAACTAAAAAAGCTAGAAAAAGAACAAATTCAAAACCCCCAATTAAATACCAAATTAGAAATTCTGAAACCTAAAGGAGAAATTAATAAAATTAAAACTAAGAAAACTATTGAACTAAAAATAAAATGAGTAATTTTATGAAAAAAAAATAAATATTTGGTTAATTTGAGTAGACAAAGGAAAGGAAAAAAAAGAAATTAAAGGAATAATTAAGAGCAATTTTGCACAACTGTATGACAGAAAATTCAACAATCTAATTGAAATGGATGAATATTTATAAAATATTAATGTTCCTGATTAACAGAAGAGAAAATGAATTACTTAAATAGTCCCATTTAAGGAAAAGAAATTGAATAAACCATTAATGAACTGCCTAAGAAAAAATCTCCAGTGTCAGATGGATTCACCAGTGAATTCAACCAAACATTTAAAGAACAATTAATTCCAATATTATGCAAATTATTTGGAAAAAAAGATAAAGAATAAATAAAAAATGCTTTCTATAAAATAAAGATAATACTGTTACTTAAATCACAAAAAGTCAAAACAGAGAAAGAAAATTACAGCTCAATCTCCCTAATGCATATTGATACAAAAATTTAAAATAAAATATTTTCAGAGATTACAATAACTTGTCAGTAGGATGATATTCTATGACTAAATGGGATTTATACTAGAAATGCAGGGCTGGTTTGATATCAGTAAAAGTATTACCATAATTGATGATATCAATAACAAAACTAACATAAATCATATAATAATCTTAGATTAGATGCAAAAATAACTTTTGAAAAAATGTAGCACCGATTCCTATTAAAAGACTAGAGAACAGAGGTATAAAGCTTTCCTTAAAATAATAATCAGTATCAATCTAACACCAACAGCAATCAGTATTTCTAATGGAGAGAAAGTGGATTGCATTCCCAATAAGATCAGGAGTGAAACAAGGATGCTCATTATCACCACTATTATTCAACATTGTACTGGATATATTGGCTTTAGGAATAAGAACAAAAATTAAAGGAATTAAAATAGGCAGTAAGGAAATAAAAATATAACTCTTTGCAGATGCAATGATGATATACTTATAGAATCTTTTTAGAAAATCATCCAAAAACCTACTCAAAACTATTGACAGTTCTACCAAATTTGCAGAATATAAAGTAAACCCACACAAATCATCAGCATTTCTATATATTACTAACAAAGCCCATCAATAAGAGATAGAAAGAGAAATTTCATTTAAAATAACTATGGACAAAATAAAATATTTGGGTATCTTCCTGTCAAGACAAACCTAAGAACTATACAAATACAATTATGAAATACTTTTCACATAAAATAAAGTCAGATCTAAACAAATGGAAAAATATCAATTGAGCAAATATAAAAAAGTTACAGTTCTAAAACTTTGACAATCTAAATTGATTTACTTTTTCATTACCATACCAATCAATCTGCCAAAAATTCTAGAACTAGGAAAAATAATAACAGAATTCATCTGGAAAAATAAACAATGAAGAATATCAAGATAATTAATGAACAAATATAAAATACAATAGCTTAGCATTGCCAACCTGAAATTATATTATAAAGCAGTAGTAAAACTGGTTCTGGCTAAGAAATAGAGTGGTAGATCAGGGGAATATATTAGATAAAAAAGACACAATAATCAAGGCCTATAGTAATCTAGTATTTGATAAACTCCCAAACTCCAGCTTTTGGAATAAGAACTCACTATTTGACAAATATCACTCAAAAAACTGGAAAGCAATATGGCAGAAACTCAGCATATTACTGTCCATATTACATCTCACTACCCATACCAAAATAAGGTCAAAATAGGTGCATGATATGTGCATAAAGGATAATAACATAAAAAAAAATTAGAAGAACAAGGGATAATTTACCTATCAGACTTTACAGAAGGAAGCAATTTGTGACCAAAGAAGAAATAGAGAATATTATGAAAGGCAACATGAACAACTTTGATTATGTTAAATTTAAAAAAGTTTTACACAAAGCCAACAGAAACAAGATTAAAAGGCATGTGCAAAGCTGGGACAAGTATTTACAGTGAGTGTTTCTGATAAAGATCTTATTTCTAAAATACCTAAAGTGTCAAATTTTTAAGAATTTATGCCATTCCCCAATTGGGAAACGGTCAAAGGATATGAACAGATAATTTTAGATGGCGAAATTAAGACATTTATAGTCATATGAAAAAATACTCTAAATCACTATTGCTTAGAGAAATGTGCATTAAAACAACTCTGAGGTACCACCTCAATACTTCTCAGATTGGCTAAGATGACAGGAAAAGAAAATGATAAATGTTGGTGGGGATATGGGAAAAATGGGATACTAATGCATTTTTGGTAGAGTTGTGAAATGATCCAATCATTATAGAAAGCAATCTGGAAATATGCCCAAAAGGCTATAAAATTGTTCAAAGATTTTGACCCAGAAATATCACTATTTCTGGCAAATGTTGTAATGGCTCTTTTTTGTGGTAAAGAATTGCAAAATGAGTATATGCCCATCTATTGGGCAATGGTTGAATGAGTATATGAAGGTAATGAAATATTATTGTTCTATCATAAATAATAAACAAGCTAATTTTAGAAAGGTCTGGAAACTGATGCTGAATGAAGCAAGGAGAACCAGGAATGCATTGTACACAGTAATAGCAAAAATGAGAAATGATAAACTATGAAAAACTTGGTTCTTATCAGTGGTTCAGTGATCTAAAGAAATCCCAATAAACTTTGGACAAAAAATATCTTCTACATGCAGAAAAAGAACTATGGAGACTGAATATAAATCAACACATGCTATGATCAATTTTTTTCTGGTTTTTTTTTATCTCCCATTTTTTTTTCCTTTTTTTCCTGATTTTTCCTCTCCTAACAGGATACATAAAGCAATGTGTATCCAAATAAATAAATAGATTCAAAATTTTAAAAAGCCAAGTTGTGAAAAATATACATCTCCTACCCTAATGAAAATAAAAGCCCTTGAGAAAAATTAAGTTTAAAAGAGAGAGAGAGAGAAAGAGAGAATAATTCATTCTGTATTTAGATAATAAGTTCCTTTTCTGAGTATGGATAGGTTTTTTTCATCATAAGTTCTTTAGAGCAGTCATGGATTATTGTACACTTAGAACAGCAAAGTCATTTAAAGCTGGTCATTCAAAAACATTGCTATTATTTTATATATATTTCCCTTCGTTCAAAGAGAACTTCCCAGTTGTTGGCGTTTTTTCCCCTGAAAGCATCCTGATCATCATTTTCTACAGAATAATAATATCTCATCACAAAAACATACCACAGTTTATTCAACTATTCCCCAGTTGATGGTCAATCCCTCAATTTGCATTTGTTGTCCTGACAAGTGAGCTGTTATGAATTTTTTTTGTACATATAAGTCTTTCTGTTTGAACCATGAGGCCTTATCAGAGAAACTTGCTTCAGAATGCTTTTTTCAATTACTATTGTTAATTGCATTTTCCCCTATTTATTCTCTTTCTCCTTTCACCCTGTACTTCCTCAAAACCATTTTGCTACTGAGCACTCCTTCCTTGAATATGTGCTCTTTTTATCACTATCTCCCCTTCCCATATCCTATTCCTTTCCTATTTTCCTTCAGGTTAAGGTAGATTTCTCTACTACTACTGAGCATGTATGTTATTTCCTATTTGAACCAATTTTGATGAAAGTAAGGTTCAATCCCCTTCTCCTCCCCCTCTTCTTCTCCACTATAACAGCTTTTCCCTGCTTCTTTTTAATGATAGATAATTTGCACCATTCAACTTCTTTCATTCCCTTTCTCCCAGTACATTTTCTCACCCCTTAATTTCATCATATTTTTAATAAAAAAGATATTATCCCTTCATATTCAACTCACACCCATGCCCTCTGTCTATATATATATACTTCTGTCATAATGATGAGAATGCTCTAATGGGTTACAAGTTTTATGGTCCCATAAAAGAATGTAAACAAATAAACCTAATTAAGTCCCTTATGATATCACTTTCCTGATTACCTCCTTATGCTTGTCTAGAGTTCTCTTTTTGAAAATCAAATTTTCCATTCAGTTCTGGTCTTTTCATCATGAATACTTGAAAATCCTCTATTTCAGTGAAGGACCACCTTTTCATCTAAAGGACTGTACTCAGTTTTTCTGGGTAGGTAACCCATTGCTTGGTAGAATATCATATCCCAGGCCTTCCATTCCTTTAATGTAGAAGCTGCTATATCTTGTGTTATCTTGACTGTGGCTTCACTATATTTGATTTGTTTCTTGATGGACCCTTGCAATATTTTCTCCTTGACCTTAGAGTTCCAGAATTTGGCTATACTACTCTTGGGAGTTTTCATTTTGGAACATCTTTCAGGAGGATCTATGGATTCTTTTTATTTCTATTTTACCGGCTGATTCTAGAATATTATAATTTCTTCACAATTTCTTGAAAGATGTTGAACAGACTCTTTGTTTTAATCATGATTTTCAGGTAGATCAATAAATTTTAGTTTCTCATGGATCTATTTCACAGGTCAGTTGTTTTTCCAATGATGTATTTTACATTTTTTACATTTAAAAAAAAATTGTGTTTTATTGTATCCTGATTTCTCATAAAGTCATTAGCTTCCATTTGTTTAATTCTATTTTTAAGGTTTTATTTTCCTCAGTAAGCTTTACTATCTCCTTTCCCAATTGGCCTATTTTGCTTTTTAAAAAATATTCTTCTAAGCATTAGCTCTTTGTATTTTCTTTTGCATCTTTCTCAGTTCTTTCCCTAATTTTTCCTCTATCTCTCTTACATGATTTTCAAAGTCCTTTTTGAGCTTTTCCATGATCTGAGCCCAATTTTTATTTTTTCGTGGAAGCTTTGAATGTAGTAACTTAAATTTTTTTAATCATCTTCTGAGTATGTGTTTGGATTTTCTTTGTTATCATAACTTTCAGAAACTTTTTTGTTGTCTGCTCATTTCCCCAGCCTATTGCTTTTAACTTTTTTTTTTTTTTAAGTAGGACTCTGTTTCCAGAGTGGAGGGTGCACAGTCCCAAACTTCAGGGGTTTTATACAACTGTTTTCAGAGATCTTTCTAGGAATCTGATCACAGCAGTCTTTTCTATCCTGGAGCTGTCAGGTATGTCCCCCTTGTTCATAACACCTCCCCTCTCACCATGGCTGTAAGATCTAGTGTAGTGGCTAGGGCTGGGACTCTACTGACTGGGGTTATACTAAGATTTCCATCCTGTTGCCACAGACCCTCACCACTGACTTTCAGAGATCTCCCTGGTATCTTTGGGTTAAGAGGGCCAGATACCTCCAGAACTGCTGCTAATTCAGATGTCCTTCCTCCCTGAGGTGGCGTCTGTCCCTGGGCTAAGATTAGGGCTGCATTAGCATGCCCTAAAACAGGATTGCATGCTGGATTCCTACTCTGGTGTTACCTTTTCTACTGAGTTCCTAAATTGCCTTCAGCTGGAAATATTGTACTCTGTCTTTGGGGGATATTCTAATACTCTAAATTTTGTTTAGAGTCATTATTTAAAAGAATTTGGAGCAGTTTTGGGGGAGAGGTTGTACAAGTTCATTCCTTTATTCCACCATCTTGGATCCTAATTGTATACTTTTCAGTTTATCAGTAGCCTTTTTAAATTGTAATGACTGAATCCTAATTGAAATACGGTCTGAGCAGAACCCAGTGTACTATCAACTCATGAACTCTGAACACTAGACCTCTCTAGATGCAGCCTGATCTACTGTTTACCTTTTTGACTATAATATAACATTGTTGTCTCATTGAGGTCAGAGTCCACCAATCTTTTTCTGTCAGTTGTCTAACAGTACCTTTCTCATCTAGTACTTATACTGGCAAGTTGATTTTTGAACCTAACTATGGGACTTTTACATTGATTGCATTTATTCATTTGTAACTTATTAGATTTGACCCCGGTTCTCTTCTAAATTAAGATCTATGGGGATTTTGATTTATATAGGATTTTCTATCTTTCCCAGCTTTGATTAATCTTCAGATTTGATAAGCAAGTCACCTTTATTTTTTTCTCCTTGCCATTGATTGTTAAAATGTTAAATAGTAAAGTCAACACTTTACTGTTAATTAGATTAACCCTTCATTGTTGGATAGATTCTTTCTTCTCCAACTTCCTTCTGAATTAGGATTGAAACATTAATCCAGCACTAAATGTATCCATTATACCTGTTTTGAATCAATTTAATTGTATTTTCTTAGGTCTTTACTTTTTTCCTACAAGGAAGCAGCTAGATAACATAGTGGATAGTGTATAGAGAGTTGAAATTTTAAATTTCAAAATTTAGTGAATTTTGATCTCAAAATTAAAATCTGATCTCAAACACTTATTAGATATATAATTCTAAACAAGTCGTGTAATGTTTATATACCTCAATTTTCTCATCTACTGAATTGGGATAGTAATAGCACCTACCATTTTTGTGAGGATGAAATGAAATAATTTGCAAAGTTTTTTGTAAAACCTTGAACTACTATGCAGATGGTTGTTACCTTTAAATGATAGCAATTCTAAATCTTCAGATAAACAAAAAAAAAATGACTGGATAAGAAAGTAAGAAAGAACAGAAGAAAATATGAGAGATGCATATATTATAGCAACAGCAACAATGGTGCTAGTAGTTGGTATTTATGTAATGCTTGAAGATGGTATCATATTACCACTACATAATGCCTTAGTCGTTTAACTTTTTATATGTATTTAAACAAATCTAAATATTATTAAAGTCAATGTGTCATCCATACAAGTACTAGAAAATCTACTGTATATTATGAGCATGAATAAACTAAAAGGAAATATCACTTCTTTTATTTTCAGCTCAACACCTATTTTTAGAAAACATACAAAATAATCCTATAGGAAAATAAATATTCTACTCTTATGTGTTCTTAGGTAAAATTGTTTCTAAAAATTGTTAACTTTTTGAACGTTTGTTTTGGACTTAATGTAGGCTGGGATAAGCTCAACTAACTCTTTCATCATATGTTTTCAGCTATTATAAAATTATTTTTTCCTTACATTGGGGATTCTTGATATTTATGCTACAATGAAAGAGATTAATTGTATCTAAGAATATTTACCTCATGTTGATGACATTTGCTATAGTTATTATAGAGCCATGAAATATTCTACCAGTGGCACTAATGTGCTATTTTTCAGCAGTAACAAAAACATATTTTGCATACCTCATCATTGGAGGTAATGCTTGAAGATAATTCTGGATACTTTATAATTATGCCAGCATATGGCAAGCTCTGGCACATTTTGTAGTTCAGTGTGTTTCTAGAAGTAGTTTTTCTTTCCCTTGATCTGAGTATCATCCTGATTAACCATCAAAAAAATTCTCATTACTAGTTGACTGGCCACTTGTTTATGAATTCTTTGTCTATATAAAATTATGAGGCAAAAATAAACAGTTAAAATGCCCCATCCCTTTCATCTTCAGCAGTAGTAAAGTGGCAGAAAGTGTTAAGCCTCTTGTAATTTTCAGAGTACTTAGAAATATAAAATTAGTAGGAACAATAACAAGCACAAAATTAATTAGAATTGATATAGCTCTTTAAGATTTACATAGCCATGGCCTCAAAGCTCATTTAAATAATGATTATTCAATGTTCCATATCTCTATGACAAGTTGAGTTGTAAAGATCTTCAGAAAAGAGACATCCTGAACTTTTGGTTTCCAGCCTTGGGAGATGAAATGCATGGTTCAACATACTCTTCAGGGATAGTTCCCTAACAGATAGGGCAACTCTAGAAATAAGAAACTGACAGAGTGCTTATGTCCATATACCTATTTTTTTTTTTTAGTCTAGTCCTTTATTGCAAACTAGGAGCGCATCTTAGTTAAATCATCTCAATTCTAATTGAAAAACTCATTCCAATTGGTCTGGTGGTCTGATATATTTTTATCTATGTAACTTCTCTGATTTCTATTTTATTTTAGCTTGGACAAACGGATTTATTTGCTATGGGTTATATATAGCCTTTGTATGGCATTTGGTGGGGAATCAAGTGGTTTTTAATGTTTAAATCTTAAAATTTCACAGAGATTTTGGTAATGCTTCCCCATTAAAGATTAATTAGTTTCTAGGAGTGAAGTTAAAAAAGAAAAGTTATTTCCCCTTGACTAACAAGGCATGGGAGGAGGCAGATAGGTACAATTCTACTCCAATACTTCCTTTTTTATGGAAATCAGAATGCTCAGTTTCAAAGCACCGATCTTCTGTTTCCCCTCGTCACAGAAATCTAATTCTCCCTCAGAGAGAAATAAATGGAGGACACTTCAGAGACTTCCAAAGAAGTCTTGGCAGACTTATTTGAGCACACATAAACAAGATGGGCAAGACACATAAATGTTCATTCCTTATATTTGTTAAGTGCTTTTGATAGCAACTGGAATATTAAAGGAGATCATTATCCAGTAACCAATGTATCTTGTTGGATAAGTTGAATCACATAAATCTTGATGGTCTTTCTAATGGATTTGGTTTTATTGTGTTTACCATGGCAAATAGAATGATCATTTCATGAAAAATGTTATCCTACCTAATGATAATATAGGATTTGCAAGAATTCTACCCTAAAATAGTTGCATTTTACATAACATTTGTGGCAGAAAATGAAGTAGAGAATGTCTATGAAGAATGAAATTAGAAACTGACTTATTAAATCAACAATTTGCTATTCAGTAATTTCAATACCAAAATGAGCAAGTGTGAGTAGGGAAAAATATTTTGAAAAACATAGTCCATGAATAATGAATTAGAAAGTTCAAAGACATATAGCTGACATACTAGATTCACATCTTTCATCATAAATATGTTCATTGAAAGAAGCAACAAGGTAGAGAACACAGAAAGTAACAAATAACAAACAGTGAAAACAATTATATTTTTGAAGACCATAAATAACTCATTACTTATGTAGAATCATCCATATGTATACAAACTACCAGCTTATTAGAATAAAAGTAAAAATCCATACAAATCTAGACTAAAGAACACAAATTAAAAAAAATACTGCATGTAATTCAAATAGTTTCATTCTGATTCTAAAAATGTGGAAAATGTAAAGGAGGAAAATATAATAATAGTAATTATAACAATTTCATATAAAAGTTTAACCAGTATAAATTTGTAAAAAGAAAAAATAACAAAAAAAAACTTAAACATCATCATATTCAAGAAATATCTAAATCACTTGCCAAATGGAATAATAAACATTGATTTAGAAGATAAACATAACTTTTAAATATGATGTGTAAGAATGGTGGGAGATTATGAAGAGCATCTCACCAGTAGAAAACACTTTTAGAGGGAGTAATTTTCCAAAGAAGATAGCATCATTTTTACATATAGAAGGACTTTTCTTGGCAAGAAGATTTTCAGTATAAGAAAAGAGAGAGTGATATCTGGGTGAAGTGACATAATGAGAGAGAAGAGGATGCCTTTTTTTTTATAATTGAATGGCTTTATCCTAGCAAAATCATTGTCAAAGTTTTTATCTGAGAGAATGAAGGAAAGGGGAGTGATAAAAGTTTTCAGGAGGAGTCATGAAAATTGTCTTCAGGAAAAAACTCTTTAAAGAGTCTGTTCAGATTTCCCTGGCCTTGTCTATGTTCTTTCCAATGTGGCAGTACTATCAGATTAATGTAATTTTTTTTCTTATTCTCTAATTATCTCATGGTAATCATGGTAATTATTTCATGATCACAATATTTGTGAGTTGATTTACAAAAAGAAATATGATTTTCTGCTGAAAGGACTCTTCAGTTTAAATTTGAAAAAAAAAAAAAAAAGGCCTGACCCTTAGTCAGCAACATATTATTAAAATGACAAACCCAGCCAATATGTACAGGACTTGAGAAATTATTTTATTAGTCATTGCATTGTAAAACATATTTCTAATCAGTCATCTAAAGCCCAGATTCAACTCCCTATGGCTCATGCTTTAAGTCTTCCAATGGTCTTTTGGATCACTTGAGACAAAGAGCTACCATTTTTCTGTCATTGTCCCTTCAAATATTTAGTCTTCAAATCTCTGTTTGTTATTTCATTCTGTTCTATGTCTCCCTTAGGGACTTCTTTATTTTAATATAAATAGAGCACTTTGTGAGGTAATGGCACCGGACCATAGAAGGTAAAATGCTAGTATTCCTGGGGACAGTGAATAAAGATGAATTTCAAAATAAGCCAAAAAGCAAAAGGTTCATCATACAAAGATGCAAATTTTCTAGAGCCCAATGTCACACAAATTTCAGAATTGTAAAATTGATAATGAATTAAGAATAAATATGTGAGGTCACATCATTTGATTTTTAGTGCCATTTACTTAGTTATTAAAAACTCTAAGAAATTTAGGAGATCTGATGGATGTTATGCTTTTGTGTAAAGATCAGATAGTTTCTTTTGTTTTACTTAGAATGAGCTGATTATTTTTACTTTTGTTGAAGTGTACTTAAAATGTAATTTATTACAATATTTGTGCTATTTCCTGAACCTTTCTTCTTCCTTCATTTCCTCCCTTCCTTTCTCCTTTCCTTCTTTTCTAATTTCAATCTCTCTTTTCAGTTGATAATAAGATTATCCCAGATTATCCCAGACACAATATAAAAGTATATTCAATGGTAATTTTCAGTTAATCCATCAAATAGTATTTATGCAGTGCCTACTTTGTGCCAGAACCTGTTCAAAGCACTGGGGATATAAACAAAGAGCAAAAAGCAAAAGAAAGCTCCACTTTTAAAAAATATATGGACAAATTTCATACTAGTTCTGTGTAAATCTGCATTAAATATTTCTATTAAATCATTCATCCTCACCTTCTCCATAATGCACAGAAAGTAAGTATTCATTACCTATTTGAATATGGCAGTATTTTAGTTTATTGTTGTTGTTTTTTTTATTTTTATTGATTCATTTTATTTGTACATTAAATTTATCAATTACCCTCTGTGTCTCATAACAAAATAAAACAATTAAGTAAAAATCCCAATGTAATTGCCTCGTTTAAAAGTACATACACCATTCTACATTTATAGCATTCCCAATTCTCTTATTTATTCTTAATTAACAAAAATCTATTTTATCTATTTCCTACCACTCTGGGAAAAAAAAAAGGAAAGGAAATTATCGGTAATAAATATACAAAGTGAAACAAAATAAATTCTCTCCTTTACTGTATTATGGGTAATTTTTTAGACCTTAGCCTTCACCCAATCATTATTTCTGGAGTGATAGGTAGTGTGTTTCATTCTCTTTCCTTTGGAATCATGGATGGTCATTATATTGATCACAGCTCTTACTGTTTTCAAAATGGTCTTACAATGTTGTTGCTATAAATTGATCTGGCTTTTCTCTTTTCATTCTTCATCTGTTTACAAAAATTTCATAATTGTTCAGTTTTATAACATTGTAGATCATTCTTCTGACTACTTACCATGTTTTGCATCAGTTCACTTAAATCTTTCTATGTCTTTTTGAAATTATTTATTTATTATAACACAATAGTAGTTATCACATTCATCAGCTTCAATTTCTTTGTCTATTTCTGAATTGCTAATAAATTGCTAAATATCTTATTATATGAGTATTATCTAAATATTTTGTGCATGAAGGACTTTTTCCATTTTCTTTGATTTCTTTGAGCTACATTCTCACCAGTGACACAATTGGATCAAAGGGCATGAAGTAATTATTCATTTTTAAAAATGTAATTCTAAATCATTTTTTGGAATGGTTATATACATTCACTGATGTGTCTATAAATAGCACATTGATGCACCTATTTTTCCACAGCAGCCCTTCCTATAACATTTATCATTTTCTCCAATATTGTAGTAACAAGGTAGTTATATCTGAATTTCTCTAATTAAAAGTTCTCTAATACTGTTTTGAACCATTTTTTCCCTATATAGCTATAGAAGATTGAGTTTCTTTTATTGAGAAGGGCCTATTTATAACCTTCAGCCATTTATCAATTAAAAAATGACTCAAATTTTCATAAATTTGAGCTTGTTTCTTTTATAACTTGGAAAAGAAACATTTGTTAGAGAAGTTTGATAAAAAAAAAGATGTTGTCATTTTGTTTACTTCCTTTTTAATCTTAACTTTATTGGATATGAGCATGAAAAGTTGACATGAATCAAAAGTTAGTGATGTTTACTGAGAAGTTTTAAGGGGGTTAGTAATAATAAGTTTTAACACTTTTCTTCTTTCACAAACCTCAAATTTTTTTTATCAATTACAAAATTTTTTTGTTTCCATCATGAGCCTTGTTTTCGATTGTTTTAGACAAATTTACTTTCTCTAATTCAACTATTTTTCTCATTTTTATTTCTTTGTCTACCACCACTTTAATGACATCCTCGTGAAGCACACTAGAAATTGTAATATTCAGGAATTGATTGCAACTCAGCTGTGAATGATAGAGAAGAATGAGAATGTGCATTATTGATATTTTTGCAAGACATTTGTGTTTATCATCTACTTGTTGTACATTCAAAGAATCAGAATTTCTTAAATGAAATGGAATACAGAGGTCATATAGTGCATCCTTTTTTGAAAAATAGTCAAGTATTTTCTTAAACACTTTCATTGAGGACAAAGCTATTGTATCCTGAAATAGTTTTCTTTTTCTTTTTCTTTTTTTTTTTTGGATATTGTCAAATATCTTCAAGTCTTTCTTTAAATCAAGTCTAAAATGTTTCTTTCCAATTTCTATTCTATGTTTCCAAGTCTACTTCTTGGGCCTAAGCAAACCAAATCAATTTCCTCTTCTAAGTAAACATTCTTCAAGTATTTGAAGAAAACTTTCACAATCCTTAAAATTTTTCTCATTTCTGGACTAAATGATGTTCTTTCAACTGTTCTTCATGTGGTCTCAGCACAAGCCTCTATATCATCCTGGCTGTCTAGCAAATCAATGTTCTTTCGAAAATGTGGTAACTGAAACTAGAAAGAATGTTTCAGATATTTTCTTACTAGACAATACAATAGAGTACAATTTGTCTATTGTCTTACTAGGCATAGTCGTCCTTTCAATATAGCCTAAGATTGCATCAATTCAATCTTCATTGCCATGTTATATCACTGTTTTCTAAATGTCTTGCAGTTGACTAAGCATTGATTTTTGAACCTAAGAACAAATCTATTTTATCTATATTAAATTTCATTCTGTTAATTTTAGCTCAGTGTTCTATCTTACAAATATCCTTTTCCTAAAGGATCTTGACTGTCACCCAATGAGTTATTTCTCCCTTTCAACTCTGTGCCATCAAATTTAATAGTAGAAGTAAAATACTTTGAGGATAATGATAACCACAATTTTTAATGTAGGTTTGTTTAGCATTCACTTTCTGTCCACTGAAAAAAAAAATCCATGCTATTTTTGTATACATCACATATATTTATTTTTATAATAGCTTTTTTATTTTCAATATACATGCTAAGATAGTTTTCAACTTTCACTCTTGCAAAACCTTGTATTCCAAATTTTTCTCCCTCCTTTCCTTCCATACCCCTCCCCTAGATAGCAAGCAATCCAATATAGGTTAAACATATGCAATTTTCCTAAACTTATTTCCACATTTATCATGCTTCTCAAGAAAAATCAGATCAAACAAATAAATGAGAAAGAAAAAAGCAAGCAAACATAAACAACAAAGTGAAAATACTGTGTTGTGATGTGTATTCAGTCCCCATTTATGTAAAAGTAACTAAACTGTGTATTTGTATTATAACTCTTGATGTTCCAGGTTAATAACACTATACAAAAAATGAAATAAAAATAATAATATTTTTGATGAGGTCATGGTGTGGTTATATGAGCATTACTTCTGATTGTCAGTAGTCACTAACTATTCCTTTAATAATAAAATTTAGAATATTACCAAAATTCAAAATCAAGGCCAATATATTATAGGCCTATTAAATGCCTATTATAAGGCCAATGTGTATATACATTCTTAATAGGAAACATTTTTGCTCTACTCCAATCCAGAATTACCTCTTCAGTTGACAACTGACTTTTGTATAGTAATCATACATGTTACTATGTCACTCTTAGGATATCACTTATTTGTGTCTAGTGACTTAAGCTCCTCAGCAAAACTTTCACTTCATTTATTTATATTTAATTTATATTGAAGTCAGGTGAAAGAATTTATCAAACATCAAATAAACAATTTCAATATTATGACAAACAGAAAAAGAATGGATCCTATCAATTTCCTTCTAGAAATACAGATCTGATTTTTATGCAAAAATAGGAATAATCAAAATAGAAAAAGAAAATCACAGAACAATATCTCTAATAAAAACAGATGCAAATATTTTAAATAAATATATCACATATCACAAAGATTATGAAACATGACTAGAGTGGACTCAAATAAGGAATGCAGAATTGGTTTATGATTAGGAAAAATATAAACAAGGTAATTCAAGTCAATGTCTAACATATAATACGTAAGAGAAGCACAAAGCACAAGAGAAGCACAAAAAAAAAATAAAAAAGGAAAAACAAACCTCTTAAGAACAGTATTTTTGTTATGGGTATACATTGGGAATATAGGTATAATCAGATTTTATTGTTATAATATAAAAAAGAAACTAGACATGGAAAGGGTATTGTAACAGGAAAAAAGGGGGAAAGTGGAGGTAAAATGAGGGAAATTACATCTCAAGAAAAGGGAAAGAAAACATATTATAATTAAGGGAAAGAAGAGAGGGTAAAGAATATTGTGTGAATCTTACTCTCATCAGATTTGGCCCACAGAAAGCATTTTAGATATATTTTCTTTCACCAATAAACATCTCTCATCTTATAGAAAAGTGGGATGGGGAAAGAGGAAAAGAGAAGGGGTAGGCTAAATAGAAGGGAAAAGAGAAATAGTAGGAGAAAGGTATAAGAAAAGGGGAGGAAGGTCTCGGTGGTGTTCTTCTTCTTTAATATAATGGTTCTCACTGGGAGAAAGCAGGTTTCTTGGGGAGGTTTTCTGGAGGCAGCCTTAATTGCAGTTCAAAGTAATAATCACCTCAAAACACAGCCAGGTGATAAAATGTAAATGTTTATTTTCTCCTTCCAAAATAGTCCGGTTACTTTTCTTTCTGCTTGGTTCCAAGAGCTCCCTCCAAATGTCTCCAAATCCAAAGGTTTTTCCTTCAGCCTCCAGTCAGCCAGGTGGAAAATGGAATGAATCTCTCTTGCCTCCTTCACTTGGGGCTCAGCTAGCTTTCTGGAGAGCCTTTCAGACCAGGTTGGTCTCAGTGGGGGAAGTACAGGAGCCCAGCCATCACAGTGGTGTGAGATGAAGTGAATCTGGTTGCACCTCCAAGAGGGCTTGTGGGCTTCTGTATCTCCCAGAGTGCTCCTGGCTCTCATTCTCCTAGAGTGCTCCTCTCTGACCCCTGACAAATGTTCCAAAGTAACTCTTTTGATGGGCTCCCTGAAGCTCTATTTATGCTCCATCTCCAAGAGTGGGATTGTGGGATATGAGAGAGTGGGATTATGGGTTTCCTCCCAGAGTAATCTCTGACCCTAAGAGCTTCAAGGGAGGTGTGAATTCAAATATCTCATACTAAACTCTAAAATCTCCCAAATGTGTGAACTCCAATGAGTACTTAAATACATCTTGCTTATATGAGCTCTCTAAAGGTGTGAACACAAGCATTGTATCAATTCCATTGAGTTAACACTAGGATTCTAACATCTCCCTTGAGTTATCACCTTGTTTCAAGTTGAGTTAACACTAGGATTCCAACAGGTCTCTAAAGGAGGAGGTCTGCTTGAGACAAATAGTGCTCATAAGTAAAATACTGGAGTAGAGGGAAAGGGGAAAAGGGAAGAGAAAAGTGTAATTTGGGGTTAATAAGATGGCAGGAAATAAAGAATTAGTAGTTTTAACTGTAAATGTGAATGGAGTGAACTGTCCCATAAAATGTAAAATCCAAGCAGACTGGATTAAAAGTCAGAATCCTACAATATGTTGTTTACAAGAAACACATTTAAAACAGAGTGATCCATACAGAGTAAAGGTAAAAGGCTGGGGAACTATCCTGATCTCAGATCAAGCAAAAGAAAAATTTGATCTGGTTAAAAGAGATAAGGAAGGAAACTATATCTTGCTAAAGGGTATCATAGATAATGAGGCAATATCAATATTAAACATATATGCACCAAGTGGTGTAGCATCTAAATTCCTAAAGGAGAAGGTAAGACAGTTGCAAAAAGAAATAGAAAGCAAAACTATAACAGTGGGAGATCTCAAACTTGCTCTCTCAGAACTACATAAATCCAAATAAATAAGAAAGAAGTTAAAGAGGTAAATAGAATACTAGAAAAACTAGATATGATATATCTTTGGAGAAAATTGAATGGAGACAAAAAGGAGTATATGTTCTTGTCAGCAAGTCATGGAACCTATACAAAAATTGACCAAATATTAGGACATAAAGACCTCAAAATCAGATGCAGAAAGGCAGAAACAGTAAATGCATTTTTTCTGATCATAATGCAAGAAAAATTGCATTCAATAAAGGGTCAAGGGAAAATAAACCAAAAAGAACTTGGAAACTAAATAATCTCATCCTGAAGAATGAATGCGTAAAAGAGCAAATCCTAGACACAATCAATAATTTCATCCAAGAGAATGACAATAATGAAACAACATACTAAAATTTGTGTGATGCAGCCAAAACAGTAAGAAGGGGAAATTTCATATCTCTAGTGGCTTACTTGCATGAAATAGAGAAAGAGAAGATCAATAAATTGGGCTTGCAACTAAAAAAGCTAGAAAAATAACAAATTAAAAACCCCCAATCAAATACCAAACTTGAAATTCTAAAAATAGACATCAATAAAATTGAAACTAATAAAACTATTGAAGTAATAAATAAAACTAAGTGCTGCTTTTATGAAAAAAACAACAAGATAAATAAATCTTTAGTTAATTTGATAAGAAAAAGGAAAGCGGAAAATCAAATTGTTAATCTCAAAAATTAAAAAGGAGAACTATCTACCAATGAAGAGGAAAAGTGGAGCAATTATGAGGAGTTACTTTGCCCAACTTTATTCCAATAAATTTGATAAGCTAAGTGAAATGGAGGAAGACCTACAAAAATATAGATTGCCCAGATTAATAGAAAAGGAAATAAATTACTTGAACAGTCCCATTTTAGAAACAGAAATAGAATAAGCTATTAATCAACTCCCCAAGAAAAAATCCCCAGGACTAAATGGATTTACATGTGAATTCTATTAGACATTTAAAGAACAATCAACTCCAATACTATATAAACTATTTGAAAAAATAAGGAAAGAAGGACTCCTACCAAACTCCTTTTATGATACAGACATGCTACTGATACCTAAACAAGGTAGGATTAAAACAGAGAGGGAAAAGAATAAACCAATCTTCCTAATGAATATTGATGGAAAAATCTTAAACAAAATATTAGCAAAGAGATTACAAATAATCATTCCCAGGATAATATACCACAGCCAAGTAGGATTTATATGAGGAATGCAGGACTGGTTCAATATTAGGAAAACCATTAGCATAATTGACTATATCCATAACTAAATTAACAAAAGCCATATTATTATTTCAATAGATGCAGAAAAAGCATTTGATAAAATCCAACACCCATTCTGATTAAAAACATTAGAGAGTATAGGAATAAATGTACTTTTCCTTAAAATAGTCAGTAGCATCTATTTAAAACCATCAGCAAGCATCACATGTAATGGGATAAACTAGAACCATTCCCAATAAGATCAGGGGTGAAACAAGGTTGCCCACTATCACCATTGCTATTCAATATTGTATTAGAAATGCTAGCCACTCTTTGGAGATGATATGATGGTATCCTTAGAGAACCCCAGAGAATGAACTAAAAAGCTATTAGAAACAATCCACAACTTCAGCAAAGTTGCAGGACATAGTATGAAATTATTGATTGTATCTATGATTTTTTTGTATTCCTGATTTTAGTTCCTCTATATATTTGAATTGTTTCTTTCTGGATGCTTGCAATGCTTTCTACTAGATCTGATAGTTCTTAAATTTAGCTATGATATTTCTTGGAGTTTTCATTTTAGGGTCTCTTTCAGGAGATGACTATAGCAATCTAGTGTTTAACAAACCCAAAGACCCCAGCTTTGGGGATAAGAGTTTATTATTTGACAAAAACTGCTGGGAAAATTGGAAACTAGTATGGCAGAAACTAGACACTGACCCAAATCTAACACCTTATACCAAAATAAGGTCAAAATGGTTTCATGATCTAGACATACAGAATGATACTATAAACAAATTAGGAGAACATAGAATAGTTTACCTCTCAGATTTGTGGAGGAGAAAGGAATTTGTGACCAAAGAAGAATTAGAGATCATTATTGATCTTAAAATAAGTAATTTTGATTATATCAAGTTAAAAAAGTTTTTGTACAAACAAAACAAATGCAGATAATATTAGAAGGAAAGCACTAAACTGTGAAAACATTTTTATATCCAAAAGATCTGATAAAGGCTTCATTTCTAAAGTCCATAGAGAATTGACTCAAACTTATATAGTTCAAGACACTTTCCAATTGATAAATGGTCAAAGGATATGAACAGACAATTTTCAGATGAAGAAATTGAAACTATTTCTAACCACTTGAAAAGGTACTCCAAATCACTATTGATCAGAGAAATGCAAATCAAGACATGCCTGTCAGATTGTCTAAGATGACAGGAAAAGAAAATGACAAATGTCATTGGGGATGTAGGAAAACTGGGAC
This sequence comes from Antechinus flavipes, assembly GCF_016432865.1. NCBI lineage: Eukaryota > Metazoa > Chordata > Mammalia > Dasyuromorphia > Dasyuridae > Antechinus > Antechinus flavipes. The sequence goes on from NC_067403.1 coordinate 131,558,762, forward strand.
ACTTGATAAATTATTGTTGGAAGTGTGAACGGATTCAATCATTCTGGAGAATATATTGGAAGTATGCTCAAAAAGTTATCAAACTGTGGATACACATTGATCCATCAATGTTTCTATTGGAATTATATCCCAAAGAGATCTTAAAAGAGGAAAAGAGACCCAAAAGTTTGTGGCAGCCCTTTTTATAGTGGCAGAAACTGGAAACTGAGCATATGCCCATCAATTGCAAAATAAATGAATAAATTATAGTTTATGAATGCTATGGAATACTATTGTAAGAAACAGTCAGCAGCAAAGCATTATCAAACTGTGCATACCCTTTGCTCCAGCAGTGCTACTATTGGGCTTATATCCCAACAAGGTCTTAAAGAAGATCTGTACAAAAATGTTTGTGGCAGCTCTCTTTGTAGTAACTAGAAACTAGAAACTGGAAAAATCAGTGGGTAGAGATGCCCATCAATTGGAGAATGGCTGAATAAATTGTGGTATATAAATGTTATGGAATATTATTGTTCTGTAAGAAATGACCAGATGATTTCAGAAATGCCTTGGAGAGACTTACATGAACTGATGCCGAGTGAAAATAGGAGGACCAGGAAATCATTATATACTTCAGCAACAATACTATATGATGATCAATTCTGATGGACATCTCTTCAACAATGAGATGAACCAAATCAGTTCCATTTGTTCAATAATGAATAGAACCAACCACACCCAGCGAAAGAACTCTGGAAAATGAGTGTGAACCACTACATAGAATTTCCAGTCCCTGTGTTTTTGTCCACCTGCATTTTTGATTTCCTTCACAGGTTAATTGTACATTATTTCGAAGTCCGAATGTTCTTGTGCAGCAAAATAAATGCATGGATATGTATACATGTTGTACTTTAACATATACTGTAACACATTTAACATGTATTGATCTACCTGGCATCTGGGGGAGGTGTTGGAGGTAATGAGGGGAAAAATTGGAACAAAAGGTTTTGCAATAGTCAATGATGAAAAATTACCCATCCATATATCTTGTAAATAAAAAGCTATAATAAAAAAAGAAACAACCAGCAGGATGATTTCAGAGAGGATTAGAGATACCCACATGAACTGATTCAAAGTGAAATGAACAGAATCGGGAGATCATTATGCACAACAACAAGACTATATGATGATCAATTCTGATGGAAGTGGCTCTCTTCAACATTGAGATGATTTGGACCAGTTCCACTGGTGTAGTGAATAAGAGAACCATCTAAATCCAGAGAGAGAACCATTGAGAAAGAAAGTGGGACACAGCATAGCATTCTCACTCTCTCTGTTATTATTTGCTTGCATGTTGTTTCTTTTTTTCTCAGTTTTTTTTTTCTTCCTTCTTGATCTGATTTTTATTGTACAACCGGATGGCTGTGTGAATATGTGTATGTGTGTGTGTGTGTGTGTGTGTGTGTGTGTGTGTGTGTATGTGTGTGTATAAAATTTGATCTGGTATGTATTTCAGCATATTTGGCCTGTATTGGACTACCTGCTATGTGGGAGAGGGGATGGTCGGGAAGAAGGGGAAAATTTGTGGCAGGGAGTTATGCAGGGGTCGATGTTAGAAAAATTACCCATGCATATGCTTTGAGAATAAAAAGCTTTAATAAAAAAAATATGGTATATACTCTCTATATTTTTTCAGATTGTTTCTATTCATTTTTTTTCATTCATTCATCCATTCATTTGTCAGTTTATTCATGTTTGACTATTATTTATTAGTTTGTTAATATATTTATCTGTTTATTTACTTGCATATTTATTACCACCAATGCATTTTACATAAAACCTACCAGAGTGATGATCTGCTAAATTTGGTACCATTAAATAAGTTGGGTAGCATTAAAGGCTATTTTAATTATTAATGTTTAGTACCTCAATAGGGAGGTTAGTGAAAAGTTTATTTTATTACATCTCAGTATCTTCTAGTGTTTCTCATAAACCTAAGGAGCCTCTTGAATAAAGAAAAGAAAACAAGGATTATTTTTTAAACATATAAGTCAGAAGAGATGGTTTAAAGCTACTTTTTAATTTGTATATTGTAGTTCTAAAAAATGATATTACAACTATAAGAAATATTAAATTTGGTGAAAGCAAATCTTGATGTCAGTCATTTCTGTTGCAATATTGGTATCTTATAATAAACTTGTTGGTGCATACTTGTAACTATCTCCTGGGAAAAGCCCTGATTAAAATTAACATTTCTCTACTTCCCCCTGTCAAATAGATGCTAAGTTTATTAGAAACTGTCTAATGCTTTGCTTTAAAAATATATCATTTCATTATTTAAATTTGAAATTAGGCAAAATGAGGGACACCTATATTGTGTCCCTCAGAACAAACTTTTTTCCAAAAAGTCTTCATTTATTAAACTTTTCACTATGGTTTTGACTTTCTTTACCCTGAAAAAAAATCATTTTACTGGACACTTCAGTACATCATAATCCAATTTTGGAAACAATAAAACCCAAAGCTTCAACTCACAGTAATAGGGAGGTGTAAAAAGGTCTGTCTTAGCTTTTTCATCTAAAGTAAATGTCACATTTTCAATAGCTATGGCTTAATACCAGGAGAGCCTGGGAACATAACCAAATTACTTGCCCACAAAATCATTAAAATCTTTTGTTCCATCTAAAGCCCCAACACCACCTTTCTTTCTTTTTATCTCTCTTTTGTGGTAATATGTATGGGGACAGATTGCAATGTCTAGGGAAAGAAACTGCTTACTTTTACATGCACATGGTGGGTGATCCAGGGTGTGTTTGCACCTGCCCCTCTTATACATGGTGGCAGGATCAAATTTCATATTTGTTTAAAAGGTCAGAATAGGTTCCTCCAGTTAAATTGGACAAATTAAAGATTGTATGACGAAGATTTCATAGAGCTTGATGGACAATATCTACAGCAGCAAATAAATATTTAAAATCTTCCCCTAAAGAACTGAATAAGTTGAATTTAATTCAATATGATGGCCACTTATTCTGATATTTTCACATGATCAGTTGAACACATTTTCTTAAATGGTTTAAATTGAACATATCATTTTTAAAAAATTCCTTTTCTGAAAATGAACATTGTCTTGATATTGATTTCATGATTGAACATGAAATGAGGCTATCTTTGATATACGATTACAACTGTTGTTTAACATCATTTTTTACTAATTAATAAAACTTATAATGTCACCAACAATAGTTCTTGTGATTTTCATTTGGTCAGGATTTATTCCCTGAGTCAGATGAAGTTTGGGAGAATCTGAAAATGACTTAATTTTTTCAGTAGTATAAGGTTGATATACCAGTATAAATGAAGGCTCTTGCTAAAAATAGGGTTGAAGATGTTTTTTTCCTCTCAGTATTCTCTTTCTTCTTCCCCTCTTTCCACCAAAAAAAAAAAAATACCTTCCTTCCCTCTTCTACCTCTTCCTACCTTCCTTCCCTTCCTCTTTCCTTCCCTCCTTCCCTCCCTCCCTCCCTTTTTCTTTCCCTCCTTCCATCCCTCCCTCCCTCCCCCCTTCCTTCCTTCCTTCTTTCTCTCCTTCCTTCCTACCTTTTTTCCTTCCCTCCTTCCTTCTCTCCTATCTTCCTTCTCTACTTCCTTCCCTCCTTCCTTCTCTTCTTTCTTCCCTCCTTTCTACCCTCCTTCCTTTCTTGCTTTCTTGATTCTACTTCCTTCCTTCCCTCATTCCTTTCTTCCTTCCCTGCTTCCTTCAATTTTTTCCTTCTTCCTTCCTTTGTTCCTTCCCTTCTTCCTTCCTTCTTTCTTTTTTCTTTTCTTCCTTCCCTCCCTACTTCCTTTCCTCTTTCCTTCTCTCCTTTCCTCCCTCATTCTTTCCTTCCTACCTTTTCTGCCCCCTTCCTCTTTTCTTCCTTCCTTCTTTGTTTCCTTTCCTCCTTCCTTCCTTCTCTCCTTCCCTCCTTCCTTCATTCCTTCCTTCCCTGCTTCTTTCCCTCTTTCCTTCCTTACTTTCCTCCTTCCTTCTCTCCTTCATTTTCTCCTTCCTTCCCTCCTTCCTTCTCATCTTTCTTCCCTCCTTCCTTCCCTCCTTCCTTCCTCTTTCCTTCCCTCCTTCCTTTCTTGCTTCCTTGCTTCCTACTTCCTTCATTCCTCCTTTCCTCCTTGCTTCTTTCCTTCCCTCTTTCCTTTCTTTCTTCCCTCTTTTCCTCCTTCCTTCCTTCTTTACTTCCTTCCTTCTTTTCTTCCTTCTCTGCTTCCTTCCTTCCTTCCCTTCTTCCTTCTCTCCTTCCCTTTTCCCTACCCTCCTTCCCTCCTTCCTTTCTTCCTTCTTTTTTCTTCCCTTACTTTCTTCCTTCCCATTTTCCTTCCCTCCCTACTTCCTTTCCTCTTTCCTTCTTTCCTTTCCTCTCTCATTCCATCCTTCCTTCCTTTTCTGCTTTCTTTCCTCTTTCCTTCTTTGCTTCCTTCCCTCCTTCTTTCTTTCTCTCCTTCCCTCCCTCCTTCCTTCCCTGCTTCTTTCCCTCTTTCCTTCCTTTCTTTCCTCCTGTTTTCCTTCCTTTCCTCCTTCCTTCTCTCCTCCCTTTCCTCCTTCCTTCTCTCCTTTGTTTTCTCCTTCCTTCCTTCTTTCCTTCCTTGCTCCCTTCCTTCTTTTCTTCTTCCTTTCCTTCATCCTTCCTTTCTTTTTTCCCTCTTTCCTTCCCTCCTTCCCTCCCTCCCAATTCATTCCTTCCCTCTTTTCTTTCTTCCTTCTTTCTTTCTCTCTCACTCTCTCCTAACCTCCTTTACTTCAATTAGTTTTTTTCTGTATATAATACAAAATATATGACAGTATTAATGTCTGAGGGGGGCATACAATAAGATCTTATTCTATATATTCATTATATTATCAATGGTCATGTATCTTATAATTATTATTTGTGATTGTGCCTGCAGGAATAGCCCAAACTCAGATTGCTCATTAGTTTTGCTATTTTCTATAAAGCCTCAATATCCACTTATGGAGAAAACTCATTTGGTTTAATTGGCCAGAAGGCCACAAGAACTTCCCAGATTTGCAGAGGATCTAACAAGTGAAGGGACTTTTTACATTCTTATAGTCCTGGATCCATTTTGGCGGGATAAGGAGTATGTCATAGAACCAAAAGAAGTGAATCTGGGTTCTTTCTTTCTCTTTGCTTGATTTATTGTCTCTACACCCAGTAAAACTCCAAGAAATTATAAAATCAGAACTTAGGTATGACACATTTCTTGGCTTCCCCCCAAATTTAACAACTGTAGAAAACATATTCATTGTATGCAATATGGAAATTAGGTGTAGGTGGCACTTTAGGAAGATGGCATAACATATATTAATAGCAGATGAGTATCTTGAACAAAGTAAATCCTATAAATAAATATATACACATATGTGTGTGTGTGTGTGTGTGTGTGTGGAATTGAATGGCTCAGTAGATAATGTCCTGGGCTGAAATCAGATAGACCTCAGACATTTATTAGCTCTGTGGTCTTGGGCAAGTCATTTCATCTATTTCTCCTGTGTTCCTAATCTGTAAAATGTAGATAATAATGATATAGCTACCTCTTAGGGCTTTTATGAGAGTCAAATGAAATAAGAATACTAAAGTGCTTGGCACAGAGTAAACGCTATGTAAATATCATCATAATCATTATTATATTGATATAAATATATATATACAAATATTGACAGATTATATTATATTTGTTTACATGTAAGCATGGTGACATATACTCATTCATATTTGTGCATATATTAAATCACATGTGGTTGTGTGGTTTATATACATATATGTATGTGCATAAATGTATATGCATAAGCATGTATAGAAATATACATATATTTGTATTTAACTTATACTTTAACATATTTAACATGTATTGGTCAAACTGCCATCTGGGGGAAGAGGTGGGGAGGAGGGAAAAAGTTGGAACAAAAGGATTTGGAATTGTCAATGCTGAAAAATTACCTATGCATATATTTGTAAATAAAAAGCTATTTTTTTAAAAAAAGAAATATACATATAAATTACATTGAGTGACACGTGTATAAATGTATATAGACATAAGCTAATATACTTATTATCCTAAACTGGGGATAAAAAGAAAAAGACACAGCCCCTCACCCCAAAGAACTTACCTTGTAATAGGGGAGATATGAAAATACCTATGTATATCCTAGATGTAGAGTGCAAACAAAAGGTAATCTCAGAGCTGAAAGTACTGACATTAGGGCCATTATGTGATAGGAAGGACTTCAGCCTCATAAATTTCTGTAAGTAAGATTCTATAAATGTCATGCATGAAAAAATAATAAAAGAAAATACTGAATCACATACTGCAATACAAATTTTATTCTTCCTTACTGAGCAAATATGTTCCACTTTCCTCAGTATAAATACAACATTTTTTTTCCTTTAACAGAGAGCCCTTGATTTTCAATTGAGATGGTCAGTCTCCCTAGAGATTAAAGACATCTGACAAATAGTTCCTTAAATAATTCTTGAAAGGCTTATTTGATCACCAACATAAAAACTTTGTGAACTGTTGGAATCTTTACAAATTAAGTCATTAGAGTTGAGATGTTTTGGTCCAGAACCTGAAACAAGGTACTAAGTAGAACTAATTGATACAATGCTTGTGTTTACACCTTTACTCATTGGAATTCACACGTTTGGGAGATTCACAAAGTTAACTGTGTAACTTTGTGAATTCACACCTCCCTTGAAGCTCTTAGGGCCAGAGAGCACGCTGGGAGATATCCCACAATCCCTCTCTCTCATATATAAGAAACAGACAGAAGCTCTCAGACAGAGTTCAGCTGAATTACATTCGAGAGAGAGAAATTCATTCCATTTTCCACTTGGCTGGCTGGTGGCAGAAGAGAGTTCAGCTGAATTTAGATTGAGAGTGGAGTGTCAAGTGAGTTCAGCCAGAAACCCTCTCTGAGTAAGGAGTTTTATTTTGGAACATTGACTGGGGTCAGAGAGGAGCACTCTGGGAGATTGAGAGCCAGAAGTCTTCTCTCAGAGGCAAGACAGATTCAATTTGGTGCTGGCTCTGGAGGCTGAAGAAAGCAGAGGCAAAAGCAAAGGACAAAGCTGCAAGAGCTCTTAGAACCAAGGAGAGAGAGAGAAGCCTCTAAGAAAAGCTAACCGGGCTATATTGGAGACAATAAAAGATCTGAACTTTTATCACCTGGCTGCGTTTCGGGTGATTATTACTCTTAACTGATACTAAGACTGCCTCCAGATAACTTCCCTGAGAAGGTTATCTTCCCTGAGAAACTTGCTCTTTCTCCCAGAGAAAACCATTACATGATTTTAAAGAAGACAAAAACACCACAGTGAACTAAATTATGAAGGTATCTTTACCCTCATTATAGAGGATGAAACTAAGGTTGTTGCACATAAGTGAAAAACTAGTAAATGGAAGAGGATTGAAACACAGAATTCTTCTGACTCTGAGTCCAGCATTCTATCTATTATGCTTGCTGTGTTTTGTTTTCCTATGTTTAATTACCTCAGGTTCCAATAATTCTCTGTACTTGTAAACCAATTGAACCTTTACCCAAGTTGAAAATCATACCCATCAAAGGAACTAGATAACCAAGCAGAGGACCATCACCAGAAGCATTTGCCAACAAGGAGTGAGTATTATTTCTATCTTTGTCCTGCTGCTCAGTCTTTTCAGGAAAATAACAGCAGCACACACCTCTGTTTATGGCCTATTCTGTTTTGTATCACCTCCTTCCTTTCCTCTTTCCTTCCCTCCTTTCCTCCTTCCTTCCTTCCTTCCCTCCTTCCTTTCCTCAAAATCATGTCAAAATATCAGACTTTTTTGGCTGTTAATAGCCATGATTCTGTAAACCTGAGTAATTTTTATAGTCAATTTGAGATGAAATGTAATATTTCAAATTAAGAAATGATTTAGCCAGAAACTCTATATTCAGCCATACGTTTTAACATGTGATATATGCTAACTGCATTTATTTCTAAATTAGATATTTAAAACAATTACCTTTGCCATAGCAAAAAAAAAATAATAATAATAACAATTTGAGCTACAATTAATCTCTTGTAGTATTATATATAGAATCATTATTGCAATGTTCTAACCTTACATCTAGAGATATCTGGCTAGTCCTCTTTTTTTTTATTTTTGAGAACAAACTGAAGCCAAAGGAAGTCAAACGACATTGAAATTATAGACAATGGGTATCACAAGCAGGATATGAATCTCCATTCAAGGATCATAAACTTATTGCTGTAAAAGATATCCAAGAATCAGTTTACAAATGGAGAAGAAAAGCTCAGAAAATTTCAGATCACACAGGGAATACACACAAAATATTTGAATACAGGTCCTTTTATTCTAAGTCAGTGTTTTTTATTGGCACTATCTTCAACAAACTCACAGTAAAGATAATGGAATTCCAATAGTCATAGCCTGAATAACTTTTGTAAAGTTGCTTATAAAATATAGAGATTAAGAAAAGTAAATAAAAAAATTTACTCATGGGAAAGGAGTTTGAGTAGTTTCTTTGGGTTATGATGTGGAAATATTTTTTGGCAAATTGTCCTTGAGAAGGAATAAAGTATAAACTTTGTGAATGAGCCACTCCTAAGAAGGCTAATTAGTAACTTGTAGTTCTTGAAAGGGAAAGATGTAGGTGGAAGAGAATTGAATGCAAAGAAACAAAACAAAACAAAACAAATTTGAATGATCAATGATTAAGTCATTGTCTATAATATTAATTGATTTTTATGGACATTTTTCACTATTTAAAATGGTTTTAAGAGATGAACTAACTCAGAGTATTTCTTTGGTTAATCTCTGGCACTGCAAGGGGCTAGACTTTTAAAAGCACATTGCATACCTTCTCAAACCCTTCCAGAATGTCTTTGACATACTATGACTATAATTCTGATGGGATTTGGCTGCCAGCATTGAAAATTTGGTGAGTGGAATTCACAAATGTGTTTTCTCTTCAGATCTCAAATGACCATTGCACTACATATAAAGGATGATATTTCTTTTTAAAATGAAAATGTTTTCTTGTATATCCATGAAAATGGGGCAGATAATTTCAAAGCAGTTGGTAATTTCATTTAGAAAAGGACACAGATTTCCAAAGATTAGAAAAGTATCCAGTAAATCTTGTGAGCTAAATATGTCTAGACATTTACTTGCATATTTCTTTAGCTGATGTTTTGAAAGTTGATTTTGAAAATTCAGAATGACACCTTTTGTAATTCTAGCTGGTTTTTTTAAAATTTTTTTACACATAATATCATGTCAACTGAAATGTCACTCTCAAGTTGATATTATGTTTTCTTTGCCAAAAGTCACTTATTTTAAAATAGTCATTGAAGATTTATAACATATTTTCTATGAGTATCGTAAGATAAATAGTACAAATGTTATTTACACATAAGGAACTTGAGATTCAGAGAGGATAAATAATTTATTTAATCATACATCAATATTATATCAAAACTGAAACCCAGTCAATAAGTATATATCAAGTACCTATTGTATACCAAACATGATACTATAAGTTCCATAATGTCAGAAAATGGACCATTTATATTCTATTGAGGAAGACATTATTAACATGTATTAATCTATATGAGATCAATGTTAAGTGACTCAGAAGAGGTATCAGCAACTACGTGGGTCAAGAAAGACCTCAGAGTTTCAAAATGACCCTTGAGCTGAGATACAGAAGAAAGGGATTCTAAAAAATACAAGTGAAGAAGGCCAAAGCCATTATTCAATATTGTCAAATGGTGCTTTGGAGAACAGGGGTTCAGGAAATCATGAAGCAATTTACTGAGGTATTGCATTCTCTGTCAGTGGAGGGAAATCATTAATATTGATAGTCAATCACAAATCATTTGAAGTCTTGTAGTAAGCAATGACATCAGCCTTTGCATTCAGTACCAATCAAAACCATGGTAAAAAAAAAAATCAGTGATGTTTATTTATATGTTTATATTTTAATTAATCAAATATTTTTGAATACTTCATCTTTGAGGCAAAGGTGTACAACTGTTCTCATTTCCTTCCAGCAGATTCATCTATAATTTTGTATGTCTTTGCTATCTTGTTTCACTGACAATCTTTGTACTAGAAGTACTTTCAACTATCTACTTAAATTCAAGACAAAACAAATCAAAACATTGCTTTTCAAGCTAAAAGAACTTTAGAAAAGGCAACTAAAAATAATCTATTGGGAAAGCCAAGGATAATGTTCCTGAAGTTTTGTCTCATTTTGCAGATAACATAATATTGACTTTTGAATTTTTAAAATTATCACGGGTACCTTTAATGAAAGATACATTCAAGAATTTTGCCAGGTTCAAAGATGAAGCAAACTTTTCATTACTTCTGAAGATTAAGTAATTTGTTGCATATATATATATATGCATGTATTTGTGTAGGTGTGTGTGATATGAATATATGGTATAAATGTGTATGTATAATTATATATTTATAGATATTTCTATGTGTCAAGAACACTAAAAATATTATCCTATTTGATATTTACAACAACCACAGAGGGTAAGTGCTATTGTTATTCCCATTTTACAATTGAAGAAACAGGAAAACAGAGGTTAAGTAATTTTTCCAATGATACAATGCTAATAAGTTTCTGAGACTGGATTTGAACTCAGGTCTTCCTGATGCCAGGCTTCTATGTGATATCTAGCTTTCATATTCGCATCTGTGTACCTAATAAATATATACTTACATATAAATAAATAAAAAATCACAAAATATATCTCACATATTATGTTATGCAAGTATATATTTCATCAGATAATTCCTACATCATGTTTTGTGTGCTTATATCCACTAACACAAATGGATATGATATTTTATATGTTGCCCTGTCAGATATATTGCATACTATAAATTACATGTTGCATGCATAGAATCTAGAGATTGCCTAATCAAATATACAGGATGAACCCAAAATCTTAAAGCTACACTAAGAATTTTAGGATGCTCTGCATAAGTTCATAAGAGCATTGTACACAAATAAATACATCTACTTATCACCCATAAACAAATCTATTTAACATGACACTATGGTGAGAGAGGAAAAAAGCATATTGGGGGAATCTCATTTTCAACCTTTTTAATAGGGAGAAGCCAAATATGTTAAAGGAGCAGACAATTTATTTAATAGGCAATTGGTACCTGACAGGTCAGTGACAGTCTTTTTGCTCAGAGATCCCTGTTACTGTCTCAGCTGGTGACTTTAAAAAATTCACTGGGGGAAAAATTGCAGTCAGACAAGCAGTTTCCAACCATTGCCCAAGGCATGATCTGCTGATAACTAAGTCCCAGGGAAAACTGATTTGTGGCTTCTGATCACATGCAGCCAAGAACCTTTGCTATTGACTTGATGGGGTTCATATGGATGCAGATCTATCTTGGCTAACAAGAAAGCACTCGAGGTCTTTATTTAGCCATTGAACCTTGTCCCTGGAGACTCATGTACAGCTGTCTTTACCTTCTTACCAATCAACACATCAAAAGCTACAGAATATATTTTCACTTAAAAAAATGCAAGCAGCAAATGAGATAAAGTTGCCAAATGAGACTTGAAAAGGGGTGAATGATTACAGCACTGTGCCAAATATAAACTATAAATCACTGTGCCTTACTGAAACTTTCTTATATATGTCAGAGAGAAATAATAGGGAGTCTATCCACAAGACAGCCATATCATATTAATTTCACCATATAGGATTAAAATATTTAAATTGGGCTGTTTTGAAATAGTAATTCCCTCAATCGCACAGGATTTTTCTCTGAAGGTAATTGTCTGAAATGAATTATTAATTAGCTTTTCTAAACCACAATTAATTTGACATACATAGTATATTTTCAAACCCCAGCATGGTGCACATAGTGACACTAAGAAGCACATTGAAATTAATATTGTTATAGTACTCAATGTAGAATAGCATGTTAGTATTTTTAAGTCAAATTTTAAAAAAATAAAAAGACTTGGGACTCAGTTTCAATTAAATAAAATATCTCAAAACAGTCTCCCTAGTTATCCAAATTACTGACTCTATTATACTGCTTCAAAAGTCATAAAGTATGCTTTTCTCCCAAAAGTTACCCTAGAAACTTTCCTTAGAAAAAATTTTTGAAATACCTTCATCCCATCAAAATCATGTAGCATTTTGACTCAAAAGGAAGTGTGGCAAGAAGCATGGAAAGGAAAGAAGTGTGACCTCAAATTAGCTTCTTCAACTTTCTCAAAACTTGAATTAAAGGTCAACATGGGTGTTTGGATTCCTCTGGCATTTTTTTTTTCAAATAAAGGCTTTAAATTTCAGAGTCTCCTTCAGGGCAAGGAGTGTGGGTGGTTTGGCAAGCTCACCTCTAGGTTATTCAATTTTCTTTAGATGGAGAAAACTTCCACTGATTTACAAGCCAACTTGCTGAGGGTAGCCTCCTACTGTGCTGACATATATTATCAGTATTTGTGGTATGTATATCAATATCTCAATATGTTCAATTCTGGACTCTCTCAGAGGCTACTGTGGGAAACATAAATCTGAGGACTCTTAATTCTATCTATGAGTCTCTCATACACCTTCATGATATCAGTCCCCATGTAAAGACTACCTCACCAAGTTGTTATGAGAATAAACTTACATAAAATTTGTAGCATGGTTGGCATAATGCTTAGCATTCATTAAGTGCTGAATAAGTCGATCCTTCCTTCCTTCCATCTTTCTTTCCTTTCCTGCCTTCCTTGCTTCCTTCCTTCCTTCATTTCTTGCTTCCTTCCTTCCTCCCTTCCTTCCTATCTCCCTTCTCTCCTTTCCTTCCTTTTTTCCTTCCTTTTTTTTCCTTCCTTCCTTCCTTCCTTCCTTCCTCTCTCCCTTCTTTCTTTCCTTCCTTCCTTCCTTCCTTCCTTCCTTCCTTCCTTCCTTCTTTCCTTCCTTCTTTCCTTCCTTCTTTCCTATTATGTCACAGTTCTCTTTTATTATTCTGACTCACTTTCCTTAATTATCTTGACTTAGTCCTGACTCAGTTTCTCCAGTTGTTCTGCTTCAGTTCATAATTATCAGCTCAAAGCTCAGTCCTGTAAAACCTTCCCTCCTTCTTTATCAGAATATTTGATAAGATAAAAAATCTTATGTTTTAGAATATCAGAATGTCTCTCTGCATCCCAAATTATCAGAATGTCAGATACCATCTTATCAAGATGCCTCCCCCCATCTCCAGTGGCTCACCCCACCCTGTCAGTCCTGTTCCCACCCATAGCACCCCTGCCTTAATCTACCCCCTGAGTCTGAGCCATGTGTATATAGGTCATGGAGAACTCACATTGTTTGCTGGATTCTTGGAGACGATAATCTCATTCAGCCCTGGGACCAATCATGGATGCATTTGGTCCCAGTAAATCTCTTCCATTTAATAAATTATTAAATCTCTATCTTGCCTCAGTTTCTCCTTCTTCCTTCTTTCCATCACTTCTTCCCTCTATCTCCCATCTTTCCCTCTCTTCCTTCCTCAAGGTGGTGGACTATGGATGTGAATTAATTCATAGTCTGCCAATCTTGGGTGATTTCCTGATTAATATTACAAAACTTTTTTTCCCTATTTCATTGACATTAAGATTGACAGGAGAGATGTCTGATTGGAGGCAAAGAGAGTTATTACAATAATAGGATAAATGAAGTCGATGTTAAAACAAAGGATATCAATAAAAGTGTTAAAATCATATGCATCTATTTACATTGAACATCTTCTAAAATTCATTTCAAATAATGGACACATTATCTATTTAAGCATCTAATTTCAGTCACAATTTCCATGTCAACTATATTAAGAGAAAAATATTCTATTAGCTTTTTTTCCAGTCCTCCACTTACTTTAGAGTCTCCCAAATTGTCTCAGAAATGTTCAATTCCTTGGAAAGGAACAGAGAACACATAAACTTAACTTGAAGACATAACATTGTCCATACCTTTGTAATGTCCAAAATAGGTTGTTCCGCTGTTTTCCACCTGGGGCAATTCTTGGAGACCAAATTCAGGTAACACAGAAAAACAAATCCAGCTAACTTAGAAATAAAATTTATCTAAGATAGTCGACATTTATTATGATTATGTGTCTCATATTCTTAGATTTTTATTATGTTTTTAGCTTCCCATAGTATGATATTGAGTTATCTAAGTGGTTCAGTAGATAGAGCATTTTCAGGAAAATTCATCTTTTTAAGTTCAAATATGGCCCCAAACACAGGTGTGTGATTCTGGGCAAGCCACTTCATTTTATTTGCCTTAGTTTACTCCTCTGTAAAATGAGTAGTAGAAGTGTAATATCAAAGAAACTGAAGCAAGATAGAGATTAGAGAATTTTAAATATTTTATTAGAGGCTCCAAGCAGAGAGATTGGATTGGGGACAAAACAGGATCCATGTTGAGCCCAGCAGACTAGATTGGACTCTTGTCTCAAAGGATCCAGCAAGAAGCAAAGAATTCCAGAGATTCTTATAGGGCTCCAGCACTCAGGGAAACAAAGGCCTAGAGGGGTAGAAGCCTGGTGAGAGAATTTCTAGGAACAGACCATACATTCGGTTCTGACAGGTTGGGGGTGAAGAAGGATCATAAATGCTGATAAGTTGGGAAGACTAGAAGCCAAGATGTCTAGTTGAGAGGGACCCCTCTAGTATCTGAGATAAGCCATCAGCCATCTGTAGTTTATGACTCTTTGGAATACTAGTGGTCAGGGCTCCTCGCCTTAATTATCTCAGTCCTAATGGCCAGGAAGTGGGGTTGCTACCAGGGAGACTGAGGCAGAACAATTCAAGGAAACTGAAGCAGAATAATTCAGGGAAACTAATGCAGGGAAACTGAGGTATAATAGAAGGAAATGGCAAATCATTCTATTATTTTGGCAAGAGAATGCCAAACTTAGTTATGAAGAATAGTTCAAAGATTCAATAGCAACCATATAATATTACAGATTTAAAACTGTCTTCAGCACCTTCTTGTCATAACTGAAGAAACTGAGGGTCATAGAATTCAAATATTACTCAGGATCAACAACTAGTAAGTCTCTGAGGAGGGATCTGAATCTGACTCCAGTCCCAATCTCTACCTACTATTCAATATTTCCTTTCACACATTCATCTAAAGTTCTGATGGCAGCACATTCTTTATTAGGATTTTCCTCCTTAGTATGTTCTTCTCTTCTAGTGAGAGATGAACTTACTAAATAAACTCAGTCCAGTTACATACAATTTTCACACACTTCTGCAAAAGCATTTTAAGGTATCAGACAAATTTATTCTGTTTTTCATAAGAGCTGATTTAGAAATACAGGTTCTATCACTTTTTTAACATTTTGAATGGTTGGAATGCTATATGGAAATAATCCCAAATAGCTATGTAAAATAGGTTTTCTGCCTTACGGTTGATTTCAGTGTTGTCATTTATGGGAATCTAGAGACAAAAAACTTTAGGTGATACTCAAGTTTTTACATAAGAAACTATGAAAAGAAGAGTCTATGGGAGGTTGTGTTACTATGCATATTTTCTTCATTTTCTCTTTTCCTGTTCTACTTCTCTCATCCCTATCATATTCAAAGCCAAATAAAAACAGCTTTGGACAACTGGCAGCTCTGAAGCACCTCCCACTCCCAGAGAACTTTCTCTTATCACTTCTAATAAAATCATGAATATAGAATAAGAAGAAATCTTAGAGGCCATTGAGACAAAACCACTCTGTACAGATGAGGGAACAGAGATCAAGAAATATGAATGGATTACAAGGATTACAAGGTTACATAAATTATTTTTTAAAGTTTTTTTAATTTTTTATTTTATAATAACTTTTTATTGACAGAACCCATGCCAGGGTAATTGTTTACTACATTATCCCTTGCACACACTTCTGTTCTGATTTTTCCCCTCCCTCCCTCCACCCTCTCCCCTAGATGGCAAGCGGTCCTATATATGTTAAATATGTTGCAGTATATCCTAAATACAATATATGTGTGCAGAACTTAAGTTCTCTTGTTGCACAGGGAGAAATGAATTCAGAAGGCAAAAATAACCCGGGAAGAAAAACAAAAATGCAAATAGTTTACATTCATTTCCCAGTGTTCTTTCTTTGGGTGTAGCTGCTTCTGTCCATCATTGATAAATTGACACTGAGTTAGGTCTCTTTGTCAAAGAAATCCACTTCCATCAGAATACATCCTCATACAGTATCATTGTTGAAGTATATAATGATCTCCTGGTTCTGCTCATTTCACTTAGCATCAGTTCATATAAGTCCCTCCAAGCCTCTCTGTATTCATCCTGCTGGTCATTTCTTAGAGAACAATAATATTCCATAACATTCATATACCACAATTTACCAGACCATTCTTCAATTGATGGGTATCCATTCAATTTCCAGTTTCTAGCCGCTACAGAGACTTCCACAAACATTTTGGCACATACAGGTCCCTTTCCCTTCTTTAGTATTTCTTTGGGATATAAGCCCAGAAGTAACACTGCTGGATCAAAGGATATGCACAGTTTGATAACTTTTTGGGCACAATTCCAGATTGCTCTCCAGAATGGTTGGATTCATTCACAATTCCACCAACAATGCATCAGTGTCCCAGGTTTCCCACATCCCCTCCAACATTCATCATTATTTTTTTTCCTGTCATCTTAGCCAATCTGACAAGTGTGTAGTGGTATCTCAGAGTTGTCTTAATTTGCATTTCTCTGATCAATAATGATTTGGAACACTTTTTCATATGAGTGGTAATAGTTTCAAATTCATCCTCTGAAAATTGTCTGTTCATATCCTTTGACCATTTATCAATTGGAGAATGGCTTGATTTCTTATAAATTAGAGTCAACTCTCTATATATTTTGGAAATGGGGCCTTTATCAGATCCTTTAACTGTGAAGATGTTTTCCCAGTTTGTTGCTTCCCTTCTAATCTTGTTTGCATTAATTTTGTTTGTACAAAGGCTTTTTTAATTTGATATAATCAAAATTTTCTATTTTGTGATCAGTAATGGTCTCTAGTTCATCTTTGGTCACAAATTTCTTTCTCCTCCACAAGTCTGAGAGATAAACTATCCTATGTTCCTCTAATTTATTTATAATCTCTTTCTTTATGTCTAAATCTTGGACCCATTTTGATCTTATCTTGGTATACAGTGTTAAGTGTGAGTCCATGTCTAATTTCTGCCATACTAATTTCCAGTTATCCCAGTAGTTTTTTTCAAATAATGAATCCGTATCCGAAAAGTTAGGATCTTTGGATTTGTCAAACACTAGATTGCTATAGTTGACTACTCTGTCTTGTGAACCTAACCTATTCCACTGATCAACTAATCCATTTCTTAGCCAATACCAAATGGTTTTGGTGACTGCTGCTTTATAATATTGTTTTAGATCAGGTACAGCTAGGCCACCTTCATTTAATTTTTTTTTCATTAATTCCCTTGAGATTCTCAACCTTTTATTGTTCCATATGAATTTTGTTATTATTTTTTCTAGATCATTAAAATATTTTCTTGGAAGTCTGATTGGTATAGCAATAAATAAATAGATTAGTTTAGGGAATGCTGTCATCTTTATTATATTCACTCGGCCTATCCAAGAGCACTTAATATTTTTCCAATTATTTAAGTCTGACTTTATTTGTGGGGTAAGTTTTTTTATAATTTTGCTCATATAATTCCTGACTTTTCTTTGGTAGATAGATTCCCAAATATTTTATGCTGTCGACAGTTATTTTGAATGGAATTTCTCTTTGTATCCCTTGCTGTTAGATTTTGTTGGTGATGTATAAAATGCTGAGGATTTATGGGGATTTATTTTGTATCCTGCTACTTTGCTAAAGTTATGAATTATTTCTAATAGCTTTTTAGTAGAATCTCTGGGGTTCTCTAGGTATACCATCATACCATCTGCAAAGAGTGATAGTTTGTTTTCCTCACTGCCTACTCTAATTCCTTTAATCTTTCTCGACTCTTATTACAGAGGCTAGTGTTTCTAATACAATATTGAATAATAATGGTGATAGTGGGCAACCTTGTTTCACTCCAGATCTTACTGGGAAAGGTTCCAGTTTTTCCCCATTGCATATGATGCTTACTGACTGTTTTAAATAGATGCTCCTGACTATTTTAAAGAAAAGTCCATTTATTCCTATACTCTCAAGTGTTTTTATTAGGAATGGATGTTGGATTTTATCAAATGCTTTTTCTGCATATATTGAGATGATCATATGGTTTTTGTTTGTTTGGTTATTGATATAGTCAATTATGCTAATAGATTTCCTAATATTGAACAAGCCCTGCATTCCTGGTATAAATCCTACTTGGTCACAGTGTATTATCCTGGGGATGATTTTCTGTAATCATTTTGCTTATATTTTATTTAAGATTTTAGCATCAATATTCATTAGGGAGATTGGTCTATAATTTTCTTTCTCTGTTTTCAACCTACTGGTTTAGGTATCAGTACCATGTCTGTGTTGTAAAAGGAGTTTGGTAGGACCCTTTCAATCCCTATTTTTTCAAATAGTTTATTTAGCATTGGAGTTAATTGTTCTTTAAATGTTTGGTAGAATTCACATGTAAATCCATCTGGTCCTGGGGGTTTTTTCTTAGGGAATTGGTTAATAATTTGTTATATTTCTTTTTCTGAGATGGGACTGTTTAGGATATTTACTTCTTCCTCTGTTAGTTTGGGCAAGCTATATTTTTTGAAGGTATTCTTCCATTTCATTTAAGTTCTTGTATTTATTGGCATAAAATTGGCCAAAGTAACTCCTAATTATTGCTCTAATTTCCTCTTCATTAGTGGTGAGTTCTCCCTTTTCATTTTTAAGACTAACAATTTGATTTTCCTCTTTCCTTTTCTTAATCAGATTTACTAAGGGTTTGTCTATTTTGGTTTTTTCATACAACCAACTCTTAGTTTTATTAATTATTTCAATATATATATTTTTTTACTTTCAATTTTGTTGATCTCTCCTTTTATTTTTAGAATTTCAAGGTTAGTGTTTGACTGGGGAGGGGTTTTAATTTGTTTCTTTTCTAGCATTTCTAGTTGCAAAACCAATTCTTTCTCTGTTTTAAGCAAGTAGGTCTCTAGAGATGTGGAATTTCCCCTTATTACCCCTTTGGCTGCATCCCATACATTTTAGTATGATGTCTCATTATTGTCGTTTTCTTGGGTGAAGTTATTAATTATGTCTAGGATTTGCTGTTTCACCCAATCATTCTTTAGTATGAAATTATTTAGTTTCCAATTATTTTTTGGTCTACTTTCCCCTGGCTTTTTGTTGAATGTAATTTTCATTGCATCATGGTCTGAAAAAGATGCATTTACTATTTCTGCCTTACTGCATTTGAGTTTGAGGTTTTTATGTCCTAATATATGGTCAGTTTTTGTATAGTTCCATGAACTGCTGAAAAGAAAGTGTTCTCCTTTCTGTCTTCATTTGGATTTCTCCAGAGATCTATCATATCTAACTTTTCTAATAGTCTATTTAGCCACTTTGACTTCTTTCTTATTTATTTTGTGGTTTGATTTATCTAATTCTGAGAGTTCAAGTTTGAGATTCCCACTATTATGGTTTTGCTGTCTATTTCTTCTTGCAGCTCTCTTAATTTCTCTTTTAAGAACTTAGATGCTACACCAGTTGGTGCATATGTTTAATATAGATATTGATTCATTATCCATGCTACCCTTTAGCAAGATATAGTGCCCTTCCTTATCTCTTTTAATTAGATCAATTTTTGCTTTTGCTTGATCTGAGATCAGAATGGCTACCCCTGCTTTTTTGACTTCACCTGAAGCATAATAGATGTTGCTCCAAGTTTTTACCTTTACTCTGCACGTATCTCCCTGCTTCCAGTGTGTTTCCTGTAAACATTTTATAGGATTCTGGCTTTTAATCTATTCTGCTAACTGCTTCCTCTTTATGGGGGCGTTTACCCCGTTCACATTTGTGGTTAAAATTACCAATTCTGTATTACTTGCCATCTTGTTAACCCCTGTTTATGCTTTTCTTCCTTCTTTCCCCCTTCCCCACTTCCCAGTATTAAACTTGTGAGCACCACTTGCTTCTCACAGCCCTTCCTTTTTAGTATCCCTCCTCCCACCTTAGAGTTCCTCCCCCATCTTACTCCTTTCCCTCACAGTTTCTGTATTCCCTTCCATGTAGCTTATTCCTTCCTTTTTCACTTTTCCCTTCTCACTTTTCAATGAAGTCGGAGAAGTTTCACCATAAATTGAATATGTCTAAAATTTTTCTATTAAAGCAAATTCTGATGGCAGTAAGATACTCACTATATTCATCCCCCTCTATTCTTTCTCTCAGATATAATAGGTTTCCTTTGCCTCTTCCTGAGATGTAGTACCCCCACTTTACCCTTTTTTCTGGTACAATGTCCTTTTCACCTATAGTTTCTAGAACAAGGTATACATGCATTTTTTATACATCTTTATAGCAAAAATATAGTTCCCAAGAATTCTTTTTACCTTTTTAGGTTTCTCTCAAGTTCTATATTTGGAGATCAAACTTTTTGTTAAGTTCTGTTTTTTTCATCAAAAATAGGTGAAATTCACTTATTTCGTTGAATATCCATCTTCTTACCTGGAAAAAGATGCTCATTCTAACTGGGTAACTTATTTTTGGTTGCATATTGAGTTCCTTAGCCTTTCAGAATACTATATTCCAGGCCCTTCGATCTTTTAGTGTGGATGCTGCTAGATCCTGGGTGATCCTTACTGTGGCTCCTCTATATTTGAATTTTTCTAACCGCTTGCAGTATTTTTTCCTTCATCTGACGGTTCTGGCATTTGGCCACTATATTCCTTGGTGTTTTGATTTGAGGATCTCTTTCAGTAGTTGATCCATGAATTCTTTCAACATCTATTTTACCCTCTGTTTCTATGATTTCTGGGCAGTTCTCTTTGATAATTTCCTGGAAAATAGTGTCCAGGCTCTTTTTTTCATCATATTTTTTCTGGGAGTCCAATAATTCTCAGATTGTCTCTCCTGGATCTATTTTCCAGGTCTGTTGTTTTCCCAAGTAGGTATTTCACATTTTTTTCCATTGTTTGATTTTTTTTTTTGTTTTGCTTGACTGATTCTTCGTGTTTCCTCGAGTCATTCAATTCCATTGTTCAATTCTGATTTTCAATGAAGTATTTTCTTCACTCACTTTTTTTATATCTTTTTCTAATTGTCCAATTAAGTTCTTTTGTTTTATAATTTTTTTTTCCATTTCGCCAATTTTATTTTTTAGAGAGCTATTTTCTGTTTCCAGTTCACTAATCCTATTTTTCAAGGACTTGATTTCTTTATCCACTCTGTCTTTAAATGAGTAGGATGACTTCTCCAGACTCTCTTGCCAAGCCTCCCTCTCTTTTTCCCATTTTTCTTCTAGCTCTCTTGTGAGACCCTTTTTAATTTCTTCTGTGAGATTCATCTGTGCTGAGGAACAGCTGATCCCCTCCTTTGGGGATTCACCTGGAGATAGTCTGTTTTTAGTCTCCTCAGGGTTTAGAGTCTGCTCTCTATCCATATAGAAGCTGTCGATGGTTGAGGTCCTTTTCAATTTTTTGCTCATTTTGTCAGAGAAGAATCAAAGACAAACTAGCAAAGAAAAAAAGAAAAACACCCCAAATGGAATCTGCTTTTTTGGGGGGGAAGGGCTGGGTGGTGTTACCGAGCTTCCTCTACAGACTGTGGGGTCAGCAGCAAGGCACTAGCAGGACAGTGGTGGCTGTGCTGTGTCCGCACTCTGAGACTCTGAGAGCGTGCTGAGACACTGTGGGGGAGGGTCAGGTCCCGAGAGACTCCAGCTGTTCTAGGTTGTATTCTTCACCCCCCCGTGTTTTTAACTTTTCTGCTGGGTTACTGATTTGCTGCCAGGGCAACGTATCCAATCCTGTAGCAAAGCTCTACCTGCAGAGATAGCTGAGATCACACCCCACCCTGCTCTGGTCTGCTCAGCTGTAAGCTGCCTGCCCTCAGCCTGCGCCCAATTTAAAACCATCTCTACCCTCGAGCAAAAACAGACCTTTCCTGGTGAATTTAAAGGGTGTCTTCTCTTGGTAACTATTTGTGGGTTTTTTTTTTTTTCAGTCAAGCATTAATTCAGAGGCTTGTAATGAAATGGATTCTGAGAGAAAATGTGGAGCTTACACAGTTGTGTGCCTCCTCTCTACCATCTTGACCGGAAGTCCCAGTTACATAAATTATTAAGAAGAAGCTGCAAAAATCAAGTTCAGCTTCTCTGATGCCAAATACATGCTGCTTTCCATTATATTGAGATTGACTCATTGTAAGTAAATGGTCTTAATGTTTTAGCAGTTTATGGTGGTTCAAAAAAAAATGTCTTTCTCTCACTGTTTCTCTTTTGTTGTCACCCATTCTGAAAAACCTCCAAGGTATGTGGAAGATGTCGCAGAACCAACACTTTGTTTGGGAACAGCTCAACCAGGAACAACATGATAACTTATTCAAATTGAATCAAATCTGGAACATAAATGTTTAGACTCTAAGCCCTTTTTTTGACAAATATTATTGTGGCATTTAAAATTTCAAAACACTTCATAAGAACAACTCTGGGATACCCAGTACAAATGTCATTATTCCTATTTTATAGATAAGGAAATCAAGCTCCAATCTTCTGAATTTAAGATCCCAGATTCAGAGATAAAGGAACCCTTAGAGACCATCTAGTCCAAAGCCTATATCTTATGCAGCTCATAGTATATGATATTTCTTTTCTTAATGCTAAGTTTTAATAGCTAGTTGGTGCAGTAGAAAGAACATTGGTTCAGGAGTCAGAAAGAATTGAGTTCAAACTCAGCTTCTGACACATATTAGCTACATCATTCTGGGTAAGTCATTTAACTTCTGTCTAACTCACTTTCCTCAAATGTAAGATGGAGCTAATAAAAACACTCATTTCTTGGGGTTCTTGTTAGGATTAAATGTTAAAATATCAATATCATTATTGCTACATTGCAAGTAAATAAAAGTATTAGATTATGGGCTTGCTAAAAGCATCATTAGTCCAACTCTGGCAGCAAGAAGGTCAACAAGAATGATAATTTTTCTCATATAATTGTCATGTGATTTTGATTTCTTCTGCAACTTTCTATGTCTTAGAAACTTTTTGTTCCACATGATGCAGGCAACAGCTATTAAAAGCATTCTGAAATTTTATGAATTTATATTAAATCATTAATATAATTATTATTAAGAGGAGTGTAAGGATGTTTTATTAATCAGTTAATAAACATTGATTAGGTATTTATTATGGGCCAGGCAATGTGATCACTGCTGGGGTGCTGGGGACATAAAGAAAAGTAAAAGCTAATCATTGCTTTGAAGAATTCACAATCTAATGGGGAAGAAAGAGCATGTAAATATATATATATATATATATATATATATATATATATATAATTAAGCTAAATAAGGATAAATTGAAAATAATTAATAGAAAGAAGTTCCTAGAATTAAGAGGGATTGAGAAAGACTTCATATAAAAGATGAGATTTTAGGAATGAAGAAAGTCAGGTGACAAAAGTGAGACTAAAGGAGAAAACAATCTAGATGTGAGTAGTCAATGAAAATTCCCAGAATCAGGAGATGGAGTGTCTTGATCAAGGAAGTAAGTCTCAATGAAGAGAAAAGCACAGATGCAAAGAGCTTAGAACTGCAAAAAGAGAGAAACATTGGAGACATGAGGCAAGTTTTGAAGAATTTTGAACAGTAAACAAAAGATTTTATGTTTTATCCTGGATGTGATAGGAAGCCATTGGATGATATTTCGGAGTATGAGTAGATGTCTGAGTGATATAGTCAGAACTGCTTTCAGGAAGGTCACTTTGAGCTAAGCCAAAGATTGGAGAAATTTGTGGTCATCAGACCAATCAGAAGGCTACACTTAATATAATGGCAATTTCAGGAAAAAAAATAGTTTATTTGAGAAATGTTATGAAGATAAAATCAAAAGGCCTCGGAATAGATAGCATATAATGATGTGAGAAAAAGTGATTCATAGTTTCCTAATTCTTTCCTTCTTTCTCCCATCAGTTTGATAAGCACAACTTTGTCTCTCTCTCTCTTTTTCTCATTTTCATGAGCTATGCATACTTTGTCAAAAGGACAAAAGGTAATCCTTCATTAAGTCCATGTCCAAGATGATTGAGTTGGTCAGAATGCTTAGTGGAATGGAAAACACATTCCAATGTCTTGGCCTATAATAGTGAACAGAAAGACCTGATCAGTAATTTCTTGGTTCTCTTTCATTTTTTCTTTTTTTCTTTTTCTTCTCATAGTTTTTCTTCTTCTGGAAAGCAAATGAAAAAAGAACTTCCTTCCTCCATTCTATCTCCCCATTCTCAGTATTCTATAGAAAAAAAAAAAATGGGAGTTACAATAACAGCCTGGTTGACATTCATTCAGTCTTAAGGTAAGTTCCTAAAGGTGAATTTTTTTCAGTTCAAGAGATGGCAAAAGCAGTAAAAGGGATACAAATCAAGAGTTCCACAATGGCACATGGCAAACATGGATATGATTTTGGCCATGTGACTTGCAAGAAAAGTTCATAGACAATGTTTCTCACCCCCTACCTACTAGTTAAAGGAAGGAGAAATTTGCTAGATAGCAGAATCTCAGAAAAAGGAAAAATTCTAGCACATGCCAGCCTTAAATGTTTCACTAGTTACCTCAAGTTCACAAATTCAAAAATAATCAGGCTATCTGAAAATGATGATAAAATATTGATACAATAATACAAGAAATAATTGAAGAAAATTGTCCTAAAGTGTTGAAAGAGAGAGGAAAGTAGAAATAAAAAAAAGTATATCATGATCACCACCTGAAAGATAACCTATGATATCTACATCTCAAACCAGGTTCAGGAGAAAATATTAAGAATAACAAGAAAAAAAGGTATTCAAATATAACAAGACCATATTAGAATTACACACAATGTAGCAGTAGCTACATAAAAAGTCTGTAGTCTTATATCTATATATCAAAATGCAAAAGAATGGGTGTTGAGGATGAAAAAAAAAAAAAAAACGCAAAGTTAAACATAATCTCAAATGGAATAGAGAACGTTCATTCAATGAATTGCCAGACATTCAGAATTTTGTTGCAAAAAAGACAATAGACAATTTGACATACAAAAACCAAGAGAAATATAAAACAAACATAAAAGACTAATTGCAAGAGACAAACATTTTACTTTTTATATGAGAAAATGTAAATCATATGTCTAAGGTCATCATTAGTAATTGAGTAGTTAAAAAAAAAAAAAAAGAATGGTGTAGAATCAAGTGTAATCTGATTCTTAAAAAAAAGACCATGAAGGAAAAGATGAAAAAAATAATTATCTCATACAGATAAGGTGTAAGAAGAACTGAAGGGAATTAAATGAGACAGGAAGACTGGTTGTTCTGGAACTGTATTTTCATTGAAAGGAGGTAAAGAGGAAACTGCCTATATATATGTAGGAGAGCATAAAAAATAAGAGGGCAAGTGAGATGTGGGAAGAGAAGATAAGGGAGATTTTTAGAGGGAATCATACATCAGATATGGTTTAAAGAGAGAACAGCATATACATTTAGAAGGGAATAAAAGTCTTCTTATATTTATAAAGAAATAAAACTATTACCATTCATAAGAAAGAGTGTTCCAAATCACTATTGATCAGAGAAATGCAAATTAAGACAACTCTGAGATACCACTACACACCTATCAGATTGGCTAAGATGACAGGAAAAGATAATGATGAATGTTGGAGGGGATGTGGGAAAACTGGGATACTGATACACGACTGGTGAAACTGTGAATAGATCCAACCATTCGAGAGAGCAGTTGAGAACTATGCTCAAAAAGTATCAAACTGTGCATACCCTTTGATCCAGCAGTATTTCTAGTGGGACTATATCCCAAAGAGATCTTAAAGGAAGGAGAGGAACTCACATGGGCAAAAATATTTGTAGCAGCCTTGTTTGTAATGACTAGAAACTAGAAACTGAATGGATGCCCATCAATTGGAGAATGGATGAATAAATTATGATATATGAATGTTATGGAATACTATCGTTCTGTAAAAATGACCAGCAGGATGATTTCAGAGAGGCTTTGAGAGGCCTACATGAACTGATGTTAAGTGAAATGAGCAGAAACAGAAAATCATTATACATGGCAACAAGAAGACTATACAATGATCAATTCTGATGGACATTGAGATGATTCAAACCAGTTCAAACCAGTTGTGCAGTGACGAAGGGAGCCATCAATACCCAGAGAGAGAACCATAGGAAAAGAGTGTGAAGCACAATATAGCATTCTCACTTTCTCTGTTGTTATTTGCTTGCATTTTGTTTTTTTTTTTTCCCTCAGCTTTTCTTTTTTTTCCTTCTTGATTTTATTTTTGTGCAACCAGATAACTATATAAATAAGTATACACATATCAGATGTAACATGTATTTCAACATATTTAACATGTATTGGGCTACCTACCAGATGGGGGAGGGGTGGGGTGAGGAAGGGGAAAATTTGCAAGAAAAGGTTATGCAAGAGTCGATGTTGGAAAAATTATCCAATATATGCTATATAAATAAAAAGCTTTAAAAATAATAATAATGATAAAAGCAAAACAAAAAAGAAACAAGAAGGCAAGAGAAAATTGTTGGAGAAGAGGATAAGGGTGAAGACCCCTGGAGAGAGGGGTTAGGTTAAGTAATAGGGGATGGGGGGAAAGGAAGCAAGAAGGTGAGGGGGACGGGAGGGAGGGGCAAGGTAGCACATAAAAGTAAAGCAGAGGAGTCAAGAGCAATAGGAATAAGAGACACACAAAAACATGAAATAAAAATCAGGAGCAAAATTTATTACATAAAAAATCAAAAGTAGTAATCATAATCTCAAAGTTAAAGCTAAAATAGATTTAATCAAAAGAGAAAAACTAGGGGAACAGCACTCTGTGTCAGCCATATTCATCAATATTGTCTTAGATTATTTACACTAACTAGAGTATAAGGTTGGAATATTTCTATGATGTAGGAAATGAGTTGATGAAGTTAGAAAAATATGGAAAAACTTGTACTTATGAAGGAAGATGTTACTCATTAGAGAAACAAACAAAAAACAAACAAAATTATATAAATACATATGATTATAGATATTTATGCATATGTGTATATATTATATGTGTATATATATTTGTATATATACATATGTATAGTCTTACATACAGCTGGCAGTCATTATTGTGAACATCAATTATTAAGCTAATGGATCTTTAAAAAAATATTAGCAAGAACAAAAGATAAAACAGATTATGCCATTTAAAAACTTTCAGAATATGTGACAGCAAGGGTAATAGTGTATTCTATCTAATGAACTATATGTTTTAAGAAAAATCTATAGCTATCTATACTATGTAGCTCTATTTATCTATCTGTTTTAGGAACTATCAATATCTATCTACCTATCTCTCTCTATCACCATATCTATATACATTTAGAAAGACAAAGACAGAAACAGACAGAGAAAGAGAAAGAAGAATTGGTCTGCCTTCATGGGAAAAGCTCTTTTTTTTTTTTTTTGCTGTCAATCTATAGAATGGAATGAGAAATAGATTAAACTGACAGGATATCTGGGTTTAGTTGTGAATCAGCAAAGTCACAGGTTCTCACACCAGTTTCCTTATGTGTAAAATGAAGGGACTCAATTTAATAATAAAAATAATTTTAAGATTTATTTTATTTTTGTCCTGTTGTTTGTTTATTGGGAATGAGTAAATAACAAGTTTTCATATTGTGCCACTGTAGAAAAGTTGCTGGATTGTTAGAGTTTATAAGCTTGATTTTAATTTGCAGTACTTTTTAGCTTATATGATAATGGGCAAGGTTTAAAGCCTCCCTAAATCTCATTTTGTTCACTAATAAAGCATTCCCACTTTTGTTGTCTCACAGGAACCATTGTCTTTAAAATCCTGTGTAAAATTTAAAGCGATGCAGCAATGTAACTTTTGTGACTGTTCCACTTATTTATTTATCTAACATCTCTTTTGGCCTCTCTTTGTATCATCAGTCCTTAGCAGAATGCCTAGCACATAGTAAGTGTTTAATAAATGCTTGTTGATTAACCTAAATTTGTCCCACAAGTCATCAGGATTATAATGGAAAGCATTGGCTGAAAATATTACATAAAATGGGCTATTTTCTCCTTTATTGTTTCTAAAAACAGAAAAGCAAAGAACAATGAAGAATAACTATATATATTTTTTTAAATCTATGAATCAAAATATTTCTCATATCTCTGGTCTAAAGAATTAAATGTCATCGGCATAACTTTTTCCAAGTGGAAAGAAATCACTTTTATTTTAAAATCTATATACTTCTTAGACTAAACAAATAACCTTAGTCATGAAAGGAAGATTTTATATTGATATATTCTTGCTTTGTTTTTTTTTTCTTTTTTGTAGAAAGGTTTCCTTTGGCCATTAAAATTATTTTATAACAGTTAATCTCAGAAAAGGCAAAGAATCACCTGAAAAAAATTTGACAAATATTTGTCAGTCAATAAACATTTCACATATCTATCTATCTATCTATCTATCTATCTATCTATCTATCTATATACTCTCTTGTGTGTGTATGTGAGGAAATTAGGGATGTGACTGGTCTAGCTTCACACAGCTAGGAAGTGTCAAGTATCTGAGGCCAGATTTGAACTCAGGTCCTCCTAACTTCAGGGAGCATCACCACTGCATTTCTTTCACATCTTTAAAATAGAGTTAATAGTAGTATTTAATGAAATAATATAATAAAGTAATATTTTAAAGCACTTATAGTATTGGTACATAGTAATGCTTAATAAAAGCTTCTTTATTTCTCTTTCCCCAAAAGGAGGTTGTGGGAAGAGCTTTCCATTCTCTTAACAGAGGATGAAATCCTAGAAGGAAAAGGTACTTTGAAGGTGTGAAGTTGTGTATTCTAGGGCTGAAGAAGTGTTCCAGGACTAAGCAAGGTATTCATTTTCCTATTTTCAAGGCATTATGTTAGATATATGATAAAAAGACTGAAATTAAATAATTCTTGTTTTTTGGAGACTTCCAGTTGGTTTGAGAAGAGTTCAGGAGTTGGATATCACATGTGATAAAAAGAGAAATAGCCTGCTACAAGGAGAAAAGAGTTCTTTTCAAAGTTAGTTAACTTTGAAGTTTAAGGACTAGGTGTAAACATTCATGTGTGATCTTGGGCAAATCATTTAATTTCATCCTGTCTCAATTTCTTCATTTGTAAAATGAGTGAGTGAACTAGATGGTCTTTAAGTTTCTGTTCTCAATCAAAAAAGAGAGAGAGAGAGAGAGAGAGAGAGAGAGAGAAGAAAAATTATGATCTTTGACCTGGATTCAAATCATGGCTCTATCATTACCTTTATGACCTTAGGCAAGTTCAATCACTCTGAGCCTCAGTTTCCTCCTCTGTAAAAAGAAAGAAATGAAGTACATGATATCAGAAAACACATACCTTTATGTCTTTGGAACAGATAGTTCTAAAATCCCTTGTAACTTTTAAATACAGAATTTCCACAGATAGATAAATAATTCAAAATGATTTGAACTGGGAAGAGATTGCTAACTATCAAGGTGGGTCAAGAAAAGCCTTGCATAGGTGCATCTGAGCTGTGCTTTGAAAGAAATCTGGGATCTGAGTATGATGTCTTCAAGGTATCACCAAAACTCCAAATAAGGTATCTAATGTCAACATAGAAACTAAAAAACTATGCTCCTTTTCCTCACTCTCTTTCTTGTCTCTGTCCCAGCACATTAAAGCCCATTGTTGGCAACATTTTACCTCAGAGTTGGAGGTTTTTCCATCATTCCCTGTCTAAAAGATTAAATATTAAATAATGACCAACAAAAGAGATACTGCCTTGTTTGTTAAGGAGACTTGTCGTACACTTTCCTGACATTATAGCCAGATTTCACAGTCTCAGGAAAACAAAATACCCCAAATGTAGTGGTTATTAATTCAATAAATCCAGCTGCTCTCAGCGCTCTAGGCAAATAGCAAAGTTAAAAGCAACTGTTCATTGACGACATATGTGACATGATCAGAGTAAGATAGCTGCTTTAGCACATCATCCACCACTTTTAAGGCTGACTGCACTCAATTTCTTAGACAATCTACACACCATTTTCAGTTCTGTACCTCCATAATTTATCACAACAAGACCTCAAGCACCCAGATTGGAGGGGAGAAAATGAAAGCAATTTACAGTATCAAGATGAAAGAAACTAGACTTCCAGAGAAGACCTACTATGTAAATCATATCCACAACTTCAAGGAATGTCAACATAATATTCTGGAATTAATTTTTTCAGCATTCCTATGTAGGTCACACAAAGGTAAATCTAGTTTCTCCCTTTCACCCCCTTATATCTGGAGTTGTTTATCAATATGTTGAAGAGGAAATTGATTTTACCTCTCTCTTTCTACATGGACAATAAGAACCTTATGTATAAACCTTATGGATAACAATGACTGTGATCTGTTGAAACATTTGTGTGCAATCTTTATATATGTCTCCCAGTTAAAGGTTAGAAAAAGATTACAAATCATATAAAAAAAAAGAATGTCATAGATAAATAATAAATAGCAATCTATTAGAAATAGTAAAGGGGAGTACTGTATACTAATCTCATGATGTCCCCATTTGGATATATCCAAATAATCTAAATACATTACTTTATAAATATAAATACAAATACAAATATAAATAATGCTTAGGACAAAAAAGCACTATCTTTAAAGATAGTGATAAAAATAAATATATGCCCTTTTTGGTTGTGTTTTAATCACTTATATAATGAATTTTATATTTTAAATAATTCATGAATATACATAATCATCGTTACAGATCTGGAGAGAGACTGTAAAAGTTATCTGATTAAGCCCTCTCATTCTGTACACAAGGAAATAAGGTTGAAGAGGGTCATGTTACTTGTTCAAAGTCATATACACAGTAAGTTGTGAAATTATAATTTGAACCCTAGTCTTCTGCTCCAAACCTTACAATCTTTCCATTATATCATACTGCCTCAGTAGTACTAATAATAATGAGTACAAGAATGTTGATGATGCTAACTAGCATTTCTTTAGAGCTTTACATTTTGTAAATTGTTTTATTTAAGTATTTTATTTGATCTTCAGCTATCCTGTGAAGAGGATGCCAATAAAGTACACAGTGTAGTTTACAGATGAGGAAACTGAGGCTGATAGATGTTAAGTGATCTGCACAGAGGTAATAAATTATATATGATCTCATATCTTCCTGATTCCAAGGTAAGGACAAATATTATCCACACTTTACAGATGAGGGCAAAAAAAAAAGGAGGTCTATAGGTATTGACTTTTCTGGTGTCACAAACATAGTAATTGGCACTCAGAAATGGGGCAAAAATACAGATGTTCTGGGCCTAAGTCATATGATCTTTTTGGTACACCATAAAGCTTGGAAGAAGTCTTTAAATACTTTACAGAGAACGCTTAGGTCATATTGATTACCTCAGAGGTGTATGTATACGACATGATTTGGACATGATTGTGTCATCTCTCCTAGGTCCATTTCTTTACATTTTCTCATAATGAGACTCACTTCACATTCCTCAATGTCTCATGCAATTTTATATGAGCTTGTTGCAATTTATCTATGTCACTTTGGCATTTTGCAACCCAGAGACATTCCCAGAGCAGTGTCATCTGCAAATGTGAGATTTCATTGTACCTGACTCTTCAATTATGATATAATAAATAAATGCCTAGCCTGGATGGAGTTAGGAAAACTGATTTTCCTGAGTTCAAATATGACTTCAGTCACTTTCTAGCTATGTGACACAGAAAAAACACTTGACTCTGTTTGGTTCAGTTTCTTCATCTTTAAAACGAGCTAGAGAAGGAGATGGCAAACCCCTTTTTAGTATCTTTGCCAAGAAAACCTCATATGATTCATAAAGAGTCAAAAATGAGTGGGAAAAAAAAAAACAACTGAACAATGACAACTACAACACTTTACAATGTTTTTTTTCTGTAAAGACAGCTTTTTATCTAGGCCAATAAAATATAATTAATCACATAGTGACTAAAAACTCAAGGACTTTTTTTTTTTTTTTTTTTGGAAATAGATTTGATAAAAACATTGACAGCTTAAAACATACAATTTCACCTAATTTTCTGCTATTTTCTAAATTATTATTAAATCATTAGCTCCTTGAAGGTTTTCCCTCATTTATCTCTGCCAGCACATAGTACTTAGTGAGTTACTGATAAATGTTTCTGGATAAATGAGGGAAAATCCTTATAGAAGTACTAAACTAAATTATTTTATCATGATATATTCTTTGTTTTCCCAAATTAACTTTGTGTTTAATGAATTTTACTTTTTTTATAAATTGGAAATTAATCTCTGAGGTTACCTTTATATCCATTCTTATGCATGTTAGTTATGTTAACAACTTCAACAATCTGGCAAAGGGTTTATTTAAAGCAGCTTGAACTGCTTAAAATGCTTACTTTATCAAATGCTCATTAAATGTTAGAGGCACTGAGATGCAGAGATTAAATTATGATTTGGAAGTCAAAAGACTTGTGATTAAGTCTGATCTCTGATACATACTACCAGTCAGTCAGTGAATCAATTAAAAAATGAAGCACCTTGTGTTCTGAGCACTTTATTAAAGATATAAAAATAAAACAAAAAGAATAGACCTATTATTCAAAATGCTCACAATCTCAGAAAGGAGTCAATGTAAATAACTAGGGACAAAAAGATAGGAAAGAGTAAAAAAGCAGTTGGACAAAAAAAAATGGCAGAGTAGCAGAAGAAAGAAAGGAAGGAAGAAAAAGGAAGAAAAGAGGGAGAGAGGGAGGAAATGAACAAAACTGCTATTTATTGAGACTCACTATATTCCAAGAGTCAATAAAAATTGTGTATACCTTTGAACTAGCAAAAAATATTCTAGGTCTATATTTCAAAGTTGTTTTTTGTTTTATATCATATCATCTTTCAAATTCTATTTATTTTTCCCAATTTTTAGTTTTTCTGCTATTTAAAATAGACTGAGAAGATAGTCTTTTTATGATACTGTATCTAGTATCTCTTTTAGAACATAAAAAAATTATATTCTTTTTATTTTCCTTTTATTTTCTTGGTACTCAGAACAAGACAGTTTTCTTGCAATATAATATATCCCAAGGCAGGGGGGTGAGGATTGGGCAGAGAGGCAAAGGCTTAGAGTTCACGTAGATTTCTTTAGCTCTGAAATGAAAATGACAAAAATGATTAGAGTACTTCACAAATTTGTAAATTTGAAAAAGAAAAACTCTGTGAAGTATAGGATATACACCTATTTATAACAAAAATAATTATAAAATATTACTATATTAATCTCAAGACCTGCCTTTATTATGCCATTAGGCTTACTTAATGGTTTACAATACAAATACTACGTGTTCTTTTTGCACCTGATCTTCACTCTGTGTGTGTGTGTGTGTGTGTGTGTGAGAGAGAGAGAGAGAGAGAGAGAGAGAGAGAGAGAGAGAAAGAGAGAGAGAGAGAGAGAGAGATTCCTTCCTACAAACTATAAAACCACACAAAGTTGAGTTTCGGCATTTTTGAATTGAGGTTATGGACTGTGTAATACTACATCCAGAATATAGATGCATCTATGTGGCACTGTCATTTTGATTAACTTCAAACACATTCCTGCATAGGTGACTTGATGAAAACCAAATTATCTCTTCTAGAGTCATCTGGAAATGATTTTTCAACTACACCTCTTGAGAATTTACTAAGCCACAAAATGAAGGAAGCAATAATTCTTCTTAGGCCATGAAAAGTCTAGCTCTAAAAATCAAGTATTTTTATACTTTTTGATATAGCATAGCCAAATATCATTCACCCTTTTTAATAAGTTATGTTAGCTTGAATCAAGAGATAATTTGTATACATGTCAAAGGATACTAAGATCCAACATTAGTGTTTATCATTTTTATCTATGTACTTTTAAAATTCACTAATTTAAGCTAATATTAGTCCATATCTGTAATGTCCAGGCTAGCTTTCTGGAGGATCTCTGGATGGGCCTTGGTCTTTTGGTGGAGAAGTGATAAAGCTAGGACAGTCACCATGAGGCTGGTCAAAGATGGAGTACCTAATCTTCTCTTGTCTGTATCTGAGACTCTTCTGTGTATGTGTCTGAGAGACTCTGTTCTGTGTCTGAGCTGAGAGAGGCTTCTGTGGCTGAAACTCCCTTAAATACCTCAGTATGATTATATCACTACAGCACACTGAGCATGGGCCAATTGTTCATTACATCACCATCACATTAAGTATATGTTTAGAGAACCATTATCTCACATTGAGTAGGTGCTTAACTTTAAGCACCATGCTGTCCTTTATTCAAGTACATCTTTTT
The DNA here is from genome assembly GCF_016432865.1 of Antechinus flavipes. Lineage (NCBI taxonomy): Eukaryota > Metazoa > Chordata > Mammalia > Dasyuromorphia > Dasyuridae > Antechinus > Antechinus flavipes. Next base: position 131,593,293 of record NC_067403.1, read on the forward strand.
CAGAATCCTGGCCCTCTAGATATGGCAATTCTTTCAATAGTAAAACACTACTATGTTAAAAGTCTGGTCATCTATTTTCTGTTACCAAACTTGCATGACTACCATGTAGATGTTTGCCACACCAGAGTTATGATTTACAAACATAACTAAGGAAAGTAAAAGGCAATTATTGTTATTAATTGATTGGTTGATTGACTTAATAATTATTCAGTACCCATTGGCTGCATCATATTATTAATAATGAGTTTAAAATTTCTAGATGTTTCTTGTTCAAAAAAGCTGATATACAGAAAGCTGAACTTGTGGAATTGCTTCAAGAAAATAGTTTCATTACAAAAGTATTCATCATTGATTTACCTTAAAAAATAAAAATTTTCAAGATGACAGGAAAAAATAATGATGAATGTTGGAGGGGATGCGGGAAAACTGGGACACTAATGCATTGTTGATGGAGTTGTGAATGAATCCAACCATTCTGGAGAGCAATCTGGAATTATGCCCAAAAAATTATCAAATTGTGCATACCCTTTGATCCAGCAGTGTTTCTATTGGGCTTATATCCCAAGGAAATACTAAAGAAGGGAAAGGGACCTGTATGTGCCAAAATGTTTGTAGCAGCCCTGTTTGTAGTGGCTAGAAACTGGAAAATGAATGGATGCCCATCAATTGGAGAATGGCTGGGTAAATTGTGGTATATGAATGTTATGGAATATTATTGTTCTGTAAGAAATGACCAGCAGGATGAATACAGAGAGGACTGGCGAGACTTACATAAACTGATGCTAAGTGAAATGAGCAGAACCAGGAGATCATTATACACTTTGACAACGATATTGTATGAGGACATATTTTGATGGAAGTGGATTTCTTTGACAAAGAGACCTAACTGAGTTTCAATTGATAAATGACAGACAAAAGCAGCTACACCCAAAGAAAGAACACTGGGAAACGAATGTGAACTATCTGCATTTTTGTTTTTCTTCCCGGGTTACTTATACCTTCTGAATCCAATTCTCCCTATGCAACAAGAGAACTGTTCGGTTCTGCAAACATATATTGTATCTAGGATATACTGCAACATATCCAACATATAAAGGACTGCTTGCCATCTAGGGGAGGGGGTGGAGGGAGGGAGGGAAAAAAAATCGGAACAGAAACGAGTGTCAATATAAAGTAATTATTAAATAAAAATTAAAAAAAATAAAAAATAAAATAAAAATTTTCACTGGAAATAAAATATGATTCAAGAGAGTCACTTTTCCAACATTCTCCTCCAAAAAAATCTTAAAATAATCCCTTAAGTTGAACTTTGTATTAGCAGTGCCAACAAAAGATCAGGTTGAGACTTTTTATAGTCTGAGATAACTTGGGAGGTTCAGAAAGAGAGATTTATGACTTTGGGGTGGAAGCTGATTATATCCATATGATAGCAATGCCAGTTGTGATCTTAGGAAGCAACATGGTGACAGCAACAGGTTTTGTAGCTAATTATGGTTAAAGACCCTCTATCTTATATTTAAAAAGTAGAATTGGCCAAATGGAAAAGGAGATTCAAAAATTCACTGAAGTTTTCTTCAGTAGTATACTGTAACAAGTATAACTGGTCAAATGAAAAAGAAAGTACAAAAGCAAATTGAGGAAAATAACACCTTAAAAGTTAGAATTGGACACATAAAAGTTAACAACTATATGAGACATGAAGAATTAATCAAATAAATTCAAAAAAAAAAATAGACAAATGAAAGAAAATGTAAAATACTTCATAAGAAAAACAACTGACCTAGAAAATGGATCCAAGAGAGACAATATAAGAATCACTGGACTACCAGAAAGCCATAAATAAAGGAAGACTTGAACAATGTCTTTCAAAAAATTATCGAGGAAAACTGCTCTGATGTTCTAGAACCAAAGGGGAAAATTGGTACTAAAAGAATGCCCCTATCACTTCAGCAAAGAGATCACATAATGAAAATTTCAAAGAATATTATAGCCAACTTTCAAACTATCAGATCAAGGGAAAAGTACCACAAGTAACCAGAAAGAAATAATTAAAATATCAGGGAGTCACAATCAAAATAACACAGGACTTGACAGCTGCATGATTTCTAAAAACCTGATTTCAGAGGTGGGGGCAGGGGGCAGGCAGAGTGCAGCCAGGTTGATCTCCCAATTTCTCTCAAAAATTACATGAAACCAAGTCTCTGAACAGAATCTGACTGAATGAAACTGCTCTCCAGTTCAAGATAGACTAGAAAAACTTCAAGAAAAGTCGCTTTCAGTGGAGTAAAAAGAGCATTCAGTCCAGCTCAGACAGATTCTGGGAAAGCTGTTGAGAATCCTCTTAAGTGCAGTAAATTAGCAACTGAGATACTCAAACCTGGTTCAGTAGAAGAGCTGATCAATGGGGCAGCTTCTAGTACCAGCTCAGAAGGCAAACTCTGGAAAACTAGCTTGTCTCCTGGAAAGGGCAAATAAAGATACCCACTACAAACACAAGGAGCTTCTCTGCTCAAAGCCAAGGCTCAGAGCTGCATAGGAAGCTTGGGACAGCACCCACATTACCCCAAAATAAAAAAGAGGGAATACTAAAAGAAAAAGGAAAGAAAAAGAACAATAAACAAAAAAGAACCTTGACCACAGAAAGCAACTATGGATGACAAGAAGAACCAAAACACCAACTCAGACAAGGACAAAATGTTTATAGAGGAAATCTTAGAGTGATATGAATTGGTCTCAAGCCCAAAGGGGTTTCTTGAAATGGCTCATATAAGACTTTAGAAGAAAAATAAGAGAGGTAGAAGAAAAAATGAGAAAAAAAAGAAGTATGCAAGCAGGTCAGCAGTTTGGGAAAAGAAGGCAATTTCTTTAAAAATACAATTGGCCAAATGCAAAAAAAAAAAAAAAAAAAAAATTCACTGAAGAAAAGACCTTCAATAGTGGAAATAACAAAATGAAAAGAGAGATACAAAAGCTAACTGAAGAAAATCAGACATTAAAAAGTAGAATAGAGCAAAATTGAATAATCAGTCAAAGATACTAAAAAGAATAAAAAAAGGAAGAAAATGTGAAACTACCTCATTAAAAAAAGAGCTGACCTAGAAAATAGAACCAGAACAAACAATTTTAAATTATTGGTCTACTTGAAGACCATGACCAAAAAAAAAAAAAAGGGGGGGGGGGGCCTAGAGAGCATTATTTAAAAATCATTAAGGAAAATTGCCCCAGTAATCTAGAAATAAGGGGGAAATATTCATTGAAAGAATCCATATCAACATCAAAGAAAAGTATTACTATAATTCAATATCAGGAAAACTATGACCATAAATGACCATATCAGTAACAAAACTAACAGAAATTTTAAGATAATCTCCATAGATGTAGAAAAAGGTTTTGACAAAATATAACACCCATTCCTTTTACAAACACTAGAGAGCACAGGGATAAAGGGATCTTTCTTTAAAAGAATAAGCATTATCTATCTAAAACCAATAACAAACATTATTTGTAATGGAGAGAAGCTGGACTCATTGCCCAAAAAGATCAGGGATGAAACAAGGATGCCCATTAGCACCACTATTATTCAACATTGTATTAGAAATGTTGGCTTTAAAATTTGTGACTAAAGAAGAACTGGAGATCATTATTATTCAAAAGAGATAATTTTAATTATATTAAGTTAAAAAGTTTTTTTGTACAAACAAAACTAATGCAGACAAGATTAGAAGGGAAGCAATAAACTGGGAAAACATTTTTACATTTGAAAGTTCTAATAAAGGCCTCATTTCTAAAATATATAGAGAAGTGATCCAAATTTATAAGAATTCAAGCCATTCCAACTCTGAGATACCATAACACATCTATCAGACTGGCTAAAATGACAGGAAAAAATAATGATAAATGTTGAAGGGGATGTGGGGAAAATGGGATATTGATGCATTGTTGATGGAGTTGTGAATGAATCCAACCATTCTGTAAAGCAATCTGGAATTATGTCCAAAAAGTTATCAAACTGTGCATACCCTTTGATCCAGCAGTGTTACTACTGGGCTTATATCCCAAAGAAATACTAAAGAAGGGAAAGGGACCTGTATGTGCCAAAATGTTTGTGGCAGTCCTTTTTGTAGTGGCTAGAAAGAGGAAAATGAATGGATGTCCATCAATTGGAGAATGGTCTGGTAAATTGTGGTATATGAATGTTATGGAATATTATTGTTCTGTAAGAAATGACCAGCAGGATGAATACAGAGAGGCTTGGAGAGACTTACATGATGAACTAAGTGAAATGAGCAGAACCAGGAGATCATTATACACTTCAACAACGATACTGTATGAGGATGTATTCTGATGGAAGTAGATATCTTTGACAAAAAGAAGATCTAATTCAGTTCCAATTGCTCAATGATGGAAAGAAACAGCAACCTGATGGAAAGAAACAGCTACACCCAGAGAAGGAACACTGGGAAATAAGTGTAAACTGTTTGGATTTTTGTTTTTCTTCCCAGGTTATTTTTACTTTTTGAATCCAATTCTTCCTGGGCAACAAGAGAACTGTTCAGTTCTGCACACATATATTGTATTTAGGTTATACTATAACATATTTAACATATATAAGACTGCTTGCCATTTAGGGTAGGGGTGGAAGGAGGGAAGGGAAGAGTTGGAACAGAAGTGAGTGCAAGGGATAATGTTGTAAAAAATTACCCAGGCATATGTTCTGTCAATAAAAAGTTTTAATAAAAAATAAAAAAGGAATTCAAGCCATTATCCAATTAATAAATGGTCAAAGGATATGAACAGACAATTTCCAGATCAAAAAAATTGAAAGCATTTCTAGTCATATGAAAAGGTGATTAAATCATTTTTGATCAAAGAAATGCAAATTAAGAAAAATTAAGTGTAGATACCACTACATCTCTCAAATTGGCTAAGATGACAGGAAAAGATGATGAATGTTGCAGGGGATGTGGGAAAACTGGGACACCAATACATTGTTGGTGAAATTGTGAATGGATCCAACCATTCTGGAGAGCATTTTGGAACTATGCCCAGAAAGTTATCAAACTGTTCGTACTCTTTGACTATCCAGTGTTTCTACTAGGCTTATATCCCAAAGAGATCCTAAAGGAGGGAAAAGGACCCACATGTGCAAAAATGTTAATGGCCGCTCTTTTTGCAGCAGTAAGAAACTGAAAACTGAGTGGATGTCCATCATCTGGAGAATGGTTGGATAAGTTATAATATAGGAATGCTATGGAATATTATTGTTCTATAAAAAAACAATAAGCAGGATGATTTCAGAGACTTGCATGTAACAGCAGCAATATTATATGATGATCAATTCTGATGTATACGGCTCTCTTCAATAATGAAATTATTCAGACCTGTTCCAATGGTCTTATGATCAAAGGAGCCATATACACCTAGAGGTGCAGGAACTGAGTGTGATTCACAACTTAGTATTATCTTTTTGTTATTGTTTGCTTGCATTTCATTTTCTTCATCATTTTTTGTTTGATTAGAGTTTTCTTGTACAGTAAGATTTATAAATATGTATGCACATATTGGATTTAACATATATTTCTACCATGTTTAACATTAAAAAGAAATGTTGACTTTAACATCAAGAAAACAAAGAAATTAAAGGAATTAGAATATGCAATGAGGAAATAAAATTATCATCTTTGTAGATGATAAGATGATATAATTAGAGAAACCTAGAAAATCATCCAAAAACCTACTAGAAACAATTAACAGCCTTCACAAAGTTGTAGGATATAAAATAAACCCACATAACTCATTAGCATTTCTACATATTAATGAAAAAGCCCATTAGCAAGAGATAGAGAAATTACATTTAAAATTACTGTAGACAAAATAAAATACTTGGGAGTCTACCTGCTAAGACAAACCCAAGAACTATGTGAATACAATTACAAAACACTTTTCATTCAAATAAAGTCAGATCCAAATAACTGGAAAAATATCAGTTGCTCATGGGTAGGTGTGATGACCATGTATTTAAAATCAGCCAGAGTCTGTCTGCAGGAGCCAGTGCATCTTTGTCAAAAATTAAGAAATTAATAGTATAAAGGGTTAGAGTTAGTAGTTCTCTAGGGTTACCTGTGGCTCCCCCTTTCTTGTTTTTGGAGCAGCGTCTTAATGTCTCTGTTTCTCCTCTCTACAATAGCCTGTCTTTGAGGATTAAAGGGTATGCCAGTGGTGTGTAAAATCTTATACTGTGCACAAAAGTGTGCAAAATGTTTGGAGGTATATGCAGGACCATTATCTATTTTTATTGCTTGTGGCACACCCATAATGGCAAATGCTTGTGTGAAGAATTCAGTGACCACTCGGGCTGTCTCTTTTGCTGCTGGTATTGCAAAAGTGAATCCTGAAAAGATGTCTACCACAATATGTATAAAAGACAGACGACCGAAAGATTTATAATGGGTCACATCCATTTGCCAAATTTCATTGGGTCTCAAACCACAAGGGTTCTTCCCTGGAGGCAGTGTAGGAGCGTGGAAAGGAAGGCAAGCTGTACAGCTTTTTACTATGCTCCTAGCTTCCTCTTTTGTTATCCCAAATTGTAAATGCAAAGCTTGAGCAGCCTGATGGTATTTAGAATGGGATTCCTAGGCCTCCTGAAATAAAGGCGTACTGGTTAACATAGTTAAAAAGCTATCTGCCTTTGAATTCCCATCAAAAATAGGACCTGGAAGACCACTATGTGAGTAGACAGGCAAGTTATAAATCTATCCTGGATGCTTTCTCATCCTGAAGTTCCTTAAAGAGCTGATATATATTAGAAGCTGCAAATTTTATTTGGGCTGTGGCAATTCTTTGTACCACACCTACTGAATAGGCTGAATTAGATATTATATTTATGTCTCCTGGGTAATAAGTGAGAGCTAGCATGATCACATATAATTTGTTCTGCTGAGTGGACTGAAAAGGAGTTCTAACTACTCTCTTTATAGTTAAGTCATGAGAGTATACAGCACAAATATTGTGTTTGGATGTATCTGTAAAGATAGTTGGTCCTTTAAGAGGAACTTTAGAAACTATTTTCTTCAAGAATCCATCGCCAATTATGTAAAAGTCTGGTTATCTTTAAAGGAGACCCATGTGTAAAATTTGGAGCCATGGCTAATAAAATTTGCCACTCTGGGATGGTCTTACAGAACACATTAATTTGTGTATTGGTGTAAAAGGTATATATCTCATCAGGTCTTGTCCCAGATAATTATACTGCTCGCTTAATGGCCTTTAATAAAATTCTAGCCACAAGCACTGGGTAAGGAGTAAGTCTTTGTTCTGGTTTTGCTGGGAGATTCACCCACTCTATCACACTGTCTCCTTGATGAAGGACTGCTGTGGGTGCCTCTTGTGTAGCAAAAACTGATATTTCCAAGGGTTTTTGAATGACTCTTTCAACCACATTGGATAAATCCAGTTCAACTTTTCTCAAAGCCTCTTGAGCTTCTTTTGTAAGCTGGTGTGGTAAATTTAAAGCACTGCCTCCCCTTAAAATGTCATATAATGGTTGTAACTGATAGGTAGTCAAGCCTAACACTGGTCGCATCCATTGGATATCTCCTATCAATTTCTGAAAATCATTTAAGTTGTTTAGCTTCTTTGTTCTTAAGGACAGTTTTTGTACTGTAAGCACCTTAGGGAATACTTCATATCCTAAATATTGACAAGGAGCATGTCTTTGATTTTTTTCTTCAGCTATGTACAATTTGTAGTATCTTAGTGTTTCTATGGTCTTTTGTAGACATGCTTCTAGCATTTGTTCCTCAGGTGCACATCCCAATATATCATCCATATAATGTAATAGCATAACTTTTGGAAAAGCTTTTCTTACTGGAGCAAGAGTAGCAGCAACATACATTTGACACATAGTGGGGCTGTTTTTCATTCCTTGTGACAAAACTGTCCATTCATATCTTTTATAAGGCTCAGCTAAGTTAACACTGGGCACTGAAAAGGCAAATCTTTTCATATCCTCCTCATCCAGAGGGATAGAATTGAAATAATCCTTAATATTTATGACCCGAAGAGGCCATTCTCTAGGCAATTGATTAGGAGATGGAAGTCCAGGTTGAAGAGTTCCCATAGTTTCCATCTGTTCATTCACTTTTCTTAAATCAGTGAGCATCCTCCATTTTCCAGATTTCTTTTTTACAATGAACACTGGGGAATTCCAAGAACTTAGAGAAGGTTGTAAGTGCCCTTGTTCAAGCTGCTCCTGTACTATATCTAATAAGGCCTGGATTTTATCATTACCTAAGGGTCACTGTTCTATCCACACTGGTGTAACAATTTTCCATTGCATAGTAAGAGGTGAAAGTGTTGGCAGGCTTTCAACAGCAGCCCTGCTTAAAAAACCGAAGTACTCATTTTTAACCCTAATTTCTGTAAAATGTCTCTTCCCCACAGATTGATGGGGATTTTTTCAAGTATAAAAGGAGTAAAAATTTTTGTTTTGCCTTCAAAAGTCCATCTCATAGGGGTGGCATTAACTTCAGCTGCTATTGATCCTCCTACTCCAGACATGTAGGTGTCTGCTTTAATCTTTGGCCAGTGACTGGGCCAATTGGCACCTCTAATAACTGTACGATCTGCACCTGTGTCTACCAATCCTTCCAATGGTAGGCCATTTATATAGATCGTGAGCATAAGTCGGTCAGTTATTACAGCTGCTGTCTAGTATATTCCTGGATTTTGTGGTCTGGAGTCAGAATCTGGGTGATTATCACCAGGTTGCTTATTAGGATTCTGTATGAATAAACCTGATGCTACTACTTCTCCTGGGTGATAAGTCACATATTGTCTACCTGTATTAATGACTGGGATATTATCTACACATAACCCAGTTTCCCACATCAGTGTGTGGATGGACATTGTTTTGTACATACAAAAAAGAGTTGAAATGGTCAAGGCTACTGTGCCTGGAGGTAAGGGATCCATAGGCTGGAGAGGAACAGATTTCACCTCTCCAGGGGGTATCTCAGTTGTCCCAGCTGCATACAGCTCTATTCTCCCCAATTGTAATTCCTTTCTGCCATCAGGTTGCTTCCTGGCTGGTGTAATCCCCTTCTCCCATCATATGGCTTTCTGGCTGATTGGTCATGTCTGGGTACTGAACTTGTAGGCACTCTCTAGGTGCACCATTGGCTGCCATCATGCCCCAAGTGTTTTTTGCCTTGGGCCCTGGGGCTGGGCCCCTCATCCCGTTTCCCTGAATCTGTCCACATTCTGAGGCCCAATGGAAGCCTCTGTTGCATTTTGGACATGGGGTATTGGGTCTTGTTCTCCCACCCTGGTTTCCCATTCTTTCTCTATACCAACATTGAGCTTTCAGATGCCCTACTTTTCCACAATGAAAGCATCTACGAGTCTCTCTGGAAGTCCCTTACCAGGAGGGACTCTGTCTTCCCATGTTTGGATTTTAGGAAGTCTGCATCATAGCCTGGCTATAAAAGGCATCTGTGCCCACTGTGACACAGCATCTTATGAGCTTCTTTAAAGGAGCATCCTTGTGTAGCCCTAGTATAATTCTTCTGCAAACCTCATTAGCATTTTCCTTAGCAAGTTGTCTTATGAAAATGTCTGTTATTGCATTTTCCCCATTTATTCTTGTGATAGCTGTCTGCAAACATCCCACAAAGTCAAGAAAGGGTTCATTTGGCTCTTGTGTTATTTTTGTGAAGGTTCCACCCTTGTCATCTTTATTGTGGAGAGAAGCCTCTCCAGGGGGCATTAGCAGCAATTTGCTCATATGCTGCTATAGAATAATTAATCTGTACTGCGACGTCTGCATAAGGACCTACACCTGTTAGTAGGTCACAGGTGATTGCAGCATGAACTCCATTTTGACTATTTTGTTCGGCTTGTATCCTACAGAGCTCACTATATTCAGAAAGACACAAGTAGTTTTGTCCAGGTTTTAGGCGTATCCTTGCTGTAGATTTCCAGTCATTAGGGGTCAAGATTTCAAAAGCCAAATTCTGTAATAACATCTTAACATAAGCTGATGTAGCCCCATAAAGAGTGCAAGCCTTTTTCAGGTCTTTGAGGATTTCTATATCAAAAGGAGCATATCTTCTACTTTCTTGACCTGAAGAATTAAACTGTTGAATTACAGGGAAAATGTGGTGTTGAAATTCCAATGCATTTCTCCCTTCTGCTTTGGCCTTAATTAGTCCCTTTTGCAATCTAGTCATAGAGGGGCTGGATGCTGGGGGTGGGGGTGGGGTGGGGAGGGGAGGTGCTGGTGCTGTCACTGCTCCCCCCACAACCTCTTCTCCCTCCATTCCAGAGGGTGGAGTTGATGGAAGGAAGTCAATTACCTGCTCCTTAGGTGGGGCTGAAGCTGCTTCAGATTCACCACACCCTTGAGCCTCACTTAAGTCTCCATGCCTTGTGGGGATATGGTCATTAATCTGTTCTTTGTCTTCCTCCTTTACCTCGGGCTTCCCCATTTGGCTATTCCTAGAACCTTTTCCTTTTCTTCTATAACTTATACAGTATCTTAAGGCCAACTGTATTATATTGTATAAATAGAATGCCTCAATGGAAATTGAATGAGGACCGTTTTCATTGTAATATGCGGAGAGCTGTTGCCCAATCAAAGTCCAATTATCTGGAGAGATTTGCTCTTCCTCTAAGAACCAAGGGGAGGTGTGTTTTAATGTACCAAGAAGTCTAGCTGTCTGTTCCCAAGTTATAAGTAGCCCTTGATCTTCTATCAGCTTAAGCAGGCTTTCCATAGCGCCACTCCTGGGTAGGGCTAGGGGTGGGAGGATTGGGGTGGGGGATTGAGAATCTTTAGTTAGGATCTGTCCCATTTCAGCCAAAAAAGGTTACTAGTTTAGTCTTTAAGAAAATAAGTTCCCTGTTTGTCTGTTATACTCACCTAAGTTCCTGGTCACTGGAGACTTCTTCAGTGAAAGTAGGGTCCTTTGTTCCCACGCTTGGGTGCCAAATGTGATTTCCACGTATTTAAAATCAGCCGGAGTCAGGAATTCAGGTTAAGGGAAAAATCTTCAATCTTTATTCTCAGAAGAGGTGAGGGGGGGATTGCTATAGCAATATGGGCAAGAAGGATTGTGATAGCAATATGGGCAGCTGCGACAGGAAGCCAGCTAGCAGAGGGAGATGGGAGATGAAGGGCCATTGGGATAGCAATGTGAGCAGCTGTGTCAAGACGCCAGCCAGCAGTCTCTCCTTCCGTTTCCCTTCCCCACTCCCTTGCCTCCACCCACCAAAAACGTCATTTCCTACACAACACATCAGGACTTGCACAAAGAGTGGGTGGGGGCCATTCTTTCTCCAAGCATATATATTAATAGAGTATGGTCCAATTACTATTTAGCATCACATGCTTGGGGCCTCAGTGCATCAACTCAAGCCTCAGCCCATTACAGGTAGGCCAAGCTAATATAATAAAAATGACAATTCTGCCTAAATTGATCTACTTATTCAGTGCTATATCAATCAAACTGCCAAAAAATATTTTATAAAACAGAAAAAAATAATAAATAATTCAATTGGAAGAACAAAAAGTCAACAATATCAAGGGAATTAATAAAAAAAAAATACAAAGAATGGTGGCTTAGCAGTATCAAATCTAAAACTATATAATAAAGCAGCAATCATCAAAACCTTTTGGTACTGGCTAAGAAATAGAATTGTGAGTCAGTGGAATAGATTAGATAGAAATGACACAATAATCAAGGCCTACAGTAATCTAGTATTTGATAAAACTGCTAATTCCAGCTTCTGGAATGAGAACTCAATATTTGACAAAAATAGCTTTGAAAATGTCAGAAACTCGACATAGACCTATATCTCACAACCCATATCAAAATAAGTTCAAAATGGGCACATGATTTGGGTATAAAATATGGTACCATAAACAAATTAGGAGAGTAAGTGATTATTTGCCTATCAGATATTTGAAGAAGGGAGTAATTTATAAACAAACAAGAATTAGAGAACATGAAATGGACAACTTTGATTACATTAAATTAAAAAGCTTTTGTACAAACAAAACCAGTTGAAACAAGATTAAAAGGGAAATACAAAGCTGGGGGGAAATCTTTACAGCCAATGTTTCAGATAAAGGTCTCATTTCTAAAATATATAAAGAACTGTGTCAAATATGTAAGAATACAAGTCATTCCCCAATTGATAAATAGTGAAAGAATATGAACAGAACAATTTTCAAATGATTAAATTAAAGCCATCTAAACTCATATGACAAAATGCTTTAAATAATTATTTATTAGAGAAATGCAAATTAAATTGCTCACATCTCTCAGATTGACTAAAATGACAGAAAAAGATAATGAATAAAAAATGTTGGAGGGGATGTGGAAAAATAGGACTCTAATGCATTGTTGGAAGAATTATGAAATGATTGTGGCAAGATATCTGGAACTATGCACAGCAGTGTCATGACTGGGTCTTTATCCCAAGGAAATCATAAAGGAAGGAAAAGGACCCACATGTACAAAAATGTTTGTAGCAGCTCTTTTTGTGGTAACAAAGAATTGAAAAATGAGTACATGTCCATCAATTGGGGAATAACTAATAAGTTGTAGTATATAAGAAATTTGGAGATTGAATATAAATCATCACATGCTATGTTCACTTCTTTTGTTTTCTGTTTGTTTTTCTCCTATAATTTTCCATTTTGTTCTGATTTTTCTCTCTCAATATGATTCATAAAACAATGTCTATTAAAATAAATAAATAAATCTTTTAAAAAGTGATTTAAAAGGCGGGGGGGGGGGGGGCGGGAATGGAAGTCATGGAACATGATATTCCTGAAATCAAAAGATATAGAAGTACAACTGGAATACACCTACCTGGCAAAAGAAAGCATGAAACACCAAGAAAGATGTGGGCAAGAGGGGAGATGGACATTCAATGAAATAGAAGAATTTCAAGACTTCATAAGGAGAAAATCAAAATGAAACCAAAATTTTGTCCTGCAATATCAAGACCTAAGAGAAGTACAAATAGGTAAAAAGAGGCGGGGTGGGGGGTTGGGGGGCCAATTTTGCATATTAAGTGATGAGAAAGGGGACTACACTGGATGGAAAAAGAAGGAAGAGGTAGAATAGTGCAATTATTTCATATGAAGAGAAATGATAGATCTATTATAGTGGAGGGGAAGCTGGGAGAGGATGGATTAATGAGCATAGCTTGAATCTTACTCTCTTCAGTATTGGCTCAATAAGAGAATAATATACACAATCAGCTGAATATAAAAATCTATTTAGGGTTAGGGTTAGGAGAGGAAGAGATTAACTAAAGGTGTTGGGGTGGGGGAATTGGAATTGACAGAAGAGAGATAAGATCAGAAGCAAAACATTAGCGTGAATTGAAAGGGTGAAAGGAGAGAGGACAAATAGGAGGAAGACTAAGAGGGAGGAAAAGGCACAGTTAGTAATCATATATACGAATGTGAGTGGGATGTGGTCATATATGTGGATGTGAATGGGATGTGATATTTCTCCATAAACCATAGCAGAGTATAACAAAATATAGAATTCTACAATATATTGTTTTTTACTTAAAAAGGTACTATGGTAATGAAGCAATATCAGTACTAAAAAATATGCACCAAATGTTATAGCTTTCAGATTCTTAAAGGAGAAGTGAATTACAGGAATAAATGTACAGCAAAATTTTACCAGTAGGGTATCTCAAGTGTCCCTTTCAGAACCTGATAAATTCAGTCAAAAAAGAAACTACGGATATAAATAGAATATTACACACCAAAAAAGAAACTGAGGGGGTAAATAGAATACTGAATACCATAAGCAAATTAGAAGATTAAAAAATAGTCACCCTGTCAGATCTATGAAAATGGGAATAATTCATGGCAAACAAAAGATAGAGAGCATTATGAAATGAAAAATAAAAAGTTTATTTTATTATATTAATTTTAAAAGCTTTTGCTCAAAAAACCTGATGCAACCAAGAGTAGAAGGAAGGTAGAACTCTGGAAAACAATCTTTACAGCAAGTATCTCTAATAAAGGCTCATGTTTCATATAGAGAACTGAATCAAATTGGTAAGAATACAAGCTATTCCCCAATTGATAAATGGTCAAATGTTATGCACAAACAGCTTTTAGATGAAGAAATCAAAGCAATCTATAGGCAAAAGAAGAAGTGCTTTAAATCACTTTTGATTATAGAAATGCAACTTTAAACCACCCTGAAGTACTACCTCACATCCATCAGATAGACCAATGCAATAATAAAAGAAAAGTGGTAATGGATGGGATGTGAAAAAAATTATACACTAATGCAATATTAGTGATTCTGTGAACTGATTCAACCATTCTAGAAAGCAAAGGGCAAACAAACTGAGCCTGCCCTTTGATCCAGCAATACCACCATTTGATCTGCATTTCAAAGAGATCATAAAAAAGGGGAAAAGAACCTACATGTGCAAGAATATTAATAGCAACCTTTTTCATGGTAGCAAAATATTGGAAAATGAGGGGATGCCCCAAAATTGGGAAATGATTAGCAGCTTGTAGTATATGAATGTAATGGAATACTTTGTAAACAGAAATGATGAACAGATAGATTTCTAAAAACCTGAAAAGATTTTTGCACTAATTCTGAGTGAAATGAGCAGAATCAGGAAAGCATCGTACTATTGTACTATTGTATTAGCAACATTGTGTGATGATCAACTCTGACTCAGCTTTTCTTAGCAGCACAATGAGCCAAGACAAATATAAAGGATTCAAAGAGAAAAATACTATCCATAAAGAACTGACGGACTCTGGATACTATTCTTTCCACTTACTTTATTCGTTCTCATTTTTCCTGTTGATTTTTCTTCTTTTACAATTATGGAAAAGGAAAAAAAAAGAGAGGAGATGAAGGATACACGTTGGATCCAACAAAGGTTGTCTTTGTAAAGTACAAGATTCCTAGAATAGAAGAGAAGACTGTGGAACATAATATCAAGGAGTTTAAGGTTTAAAAAGGGGGGGGGTGGGAGCTCCCATCAAATAACTAACTAATTCTAGGATCATATACCCCAATTATGCCATAAATAAAATATAAAGCAATATCAAGAATAACAACTTAAACTAATACTATATCTATATCTATATCTATCTATTTACCTATCTATATAGATATATAGATATGTATGCATGTATGTATTGAAAACATTCATCTTCCTGTTATAATGTAGCATGGTTTAGGGAAGCCTCCACTGAGAAAGCATTGCATTTTGATTTTTTTTTTAAATAACTACTAAGAATGGACTGATATCTAGGAGTTAGAGGAATAAGAAACCTGCTACATGGAAATATCATAAGATGAAAATATTTTTAGGATGGTATTTAAGATTGAAGGAGTAAGGTTTTAAAGAATAACATATAAGGAGATTTATTTGCCTGAGAAAGAAGGCCATGTCAGGGTAAGGTAAGAAGTTGCAAAATCTGGAATGCTTGATACAAATATATTGGCAGAAAATTTTACATTAGATATTATGTTACCATTTCAGATCCTTCTTAATCATACCACCTTTTCTCTGTGGATTTTTTTTTTTTTTACATTTATCCTATATATAGCTTCCTTGCACATGTTTGTTTGCACATTCTCTCTCCTATGCCATAGTGAGATCCTTGAGAGTAAGAATAATCTGTTATATTCTTTCCATATCCAGTCTTAACAGAGAGCCTTATATATAGTATATGATCTTAATGATTGACAAAACAGCAATCAAAACTGAGAAAATGGGGACTGAGTCAAGATGGCTGCATAATGACAAGAACTTGCTTGAACTCTCCAAACACCTTCAAATAACTTGAAATTTTAACCAAATTTTAGCGCATCAGAACCCCAAAATAGGGGTAGTGAAATGATTTTACCAACCCAGGACAACTTGGAAGATCAGCAGGAAATGTCAGTCTCAAGAGAGTGAAGGTGGAGCCATGGACTAGCACAGCCCAGGCCCCAGAAAATCAGGAACAGACCTTTAGGGAACTTAATCAATGGTATCAGTAGTAGTTTCCAGATCTCTCAGCCCACAGATACTAAAGACAGCTTAGAAGGTTGGTAAGATAGGACTTGAAGTAGCAGTACTGCTAGAGGGTTCTGGACCTTTTGACCCAGTTACACCATGGAGGACTTGGAAGATCAATGGAGAAGGTCTGTGGTGTAAGGGTAGTAGCTAGTACACAATGTCAGGACAGGCAGTTTCAGTGCAGTTCCAGTCAGCAGACCCATTCCCACCAGCACACCAGATCATACAGTTACAGTGGGGTGGGAAAACTCCTAACAACTCCAGGGCAGAAAAGAGTGCTTGTGAAGAGGTTCCTAGAAGAATATCTGAAAACAACTGCATAAAACCCCTTAACTCTGATAACAGAGTCCTACTTTAACAAAGAATTAAAACCAAATGATAGGCTAGGGAAATGAACAGACAACAAAACAAAGTTTTTGATCATGGAAAGTTATTATGATGACACAAGGAAGATCAAAACAGCAATCAACAAAGAGTCACATAATGGAAATACTCTAAAAGACATCTTTTTCTTTCAAAACTGGAATAATTCTACATATTCAATGCATTTTGGATGAATAATCACATTTTACCTTTGAAGTCCTATGTGATATTTATAGAAATGTGTCTATAATTTTATAATCTGTCAAGCTGATATATCTAATTGCAAATCTGATTGTCACTGGGAATATCATTTATAGCAATCATGACACTAGGAGAAAGATACAAGAACATTTATAAAGAAGGTCATATTTGAGATAGTCACAGAATTAAAGGCAGTGTTTTATTATTTATGGACTTCAATGTGATAGAGATCAATAAGACCAGAAAAGACATGCATCCAAATAAATAAATAAATAAATGACATTGTAAGTTTTTTGGTCCTTGTAAGGAGTTTGCCCTCCTCTTTTTTGGCCCACTATAGACTCAAAATGAGCTTCTAGGCTACTTTAACCTCTAGAGAATTTTCCAAAACAAATTATTGACTACTCATCTATTATTTGCACTTTGTGTTAGCTGCATATTTGTGAGATCTGCAACCTCTGCTTTCATTCAAGAGTTTAATAAAAATATAAAACCAGAACCAGAGTTTGCAGTTCCAATGGAGCAGTAATGAATTGAACCAGCTATATCCAGTGAAAGAATTCTGGGATATGACTATGAACCACTACATAGAATTCCCAATCCTGCTATTTTTATCTGCCTGCATTTTTGATTTCTTTCACAGGCTAATTGTACACTATTTCAAAGTCCAATTCTTTTTGTACAGCAAAATGACTGTTTGGATATGTATAATATGTATATATTGTATTTAATTTATACTTTAACATATTTAACATGTATTTATCAACCTGCCATCTGGGAGAAGTGGTAGGGCGAAGGAGGGGAACAGTGGGAACAAAAGGTTTTGGAATTGTCAATGCTGAAAAATTGCCTATGCATATATCTTGTAAATAAAAAGTTATAATAATAAAAAGAAAAAGAAAAAAAATACCTACTTGGGAAAACAACAGACCTAGAAAATAGATCTAGGAGAGATATTCTACTGTTCCATTGGAACTGATTTGACTCAACTCATTGTTGAAGAGGGCCGTGTCCATCAGAATTGATCATCATATAGTATTGTTGTTGAAGTATATAATGATCTCCTGATCCTGCTCATTTCGCTCAGCATCAGTCCATGTAAGTTTCCCCAGGCCTTTCTGAAATAATCCTGTTGTTCATTTCTTACTGAACAATAATATTCCATAATATTTATATATAACAATTTATTCAGCCATTCTCCAATTGATGGGCATCCATTCATTTTCCAGCTTCTAGCCACTACAAACAGGGCTGCCACAAACATTTGGCACATAAAGTTCCCTTTCCCTTCTTTAGTATCTCTTTGGGATATAAGCCCAGTAGAAACACTGCTGGATCAAAGGGTATATACACAGTTAGATAACTTTTTGAGTATCATTCCAAATTGCTCTCCAGAATGGCTGGATGTATTCACAATTCCACCAACAATGTATCAGTCTCCCAGTTTTCCTACATCCCCTCCAACATTCTGCATTATCTTTCCCTGTCATTCTAGCCAATCTGACAGGTATGTACTGGTATCTCAGAGTTGTCTTAATTTGCATTTCTCTGATTAATAATGACTTGGAGCATCTTTGCATATGGCTAGAAATAGTTTCAATTTCTTCATCTGAGAATTGTCTGTTCATATCCTTTGACCACTTATCAATTGGATAATGGCTTGATTTCTTATAAATTAAGAGTCAGTTCTCTATATATTTTGGAGATAAGGCCTTTATCAGAATGTTTGACTGGAAAAATATTTTCCCAATTTATTGCTTCCCTTCTAATCTTGTCTGCATTAGTTTTGTTTGTACAAAAACTTTTCAATTTGATATAATAAAAATTTTCTACTTTGTGATCAGTAATGATCTCTAGTTCTTCTTTGGTCATAATTCCTTCCTCTTCCACAGGTCTGAGAGGTAAACTATCCTATGTTCATCTAATTTATTTATCATCTCATTCTTTATGCCTAGATCATGAACCATTTTGACCTTATCTTGGTGTTTGGTGTTAAGTGTCGGTCAATGCCTAGTTTCTGCCATACTAATTGCCAATTTTCCCAGCAATTTTTGTCAAACAGTGAGTTCTTATCCCAAAAGCTGGGGTCTTTGGATTTATCAAACACTAGATTGTTAAAGTTATTGACTGTTTTGTCCTTTGAACCTAACCTATTCCACTAATCAACTAGTCTATTTCTTAGCCAATACCAAATGATTTTGGTAACTGCTGCTTTATAACATAATTTTAGATCTGGTACAGCTAGACCACCTTCATTTGATTTTTTTTCCCATTAATTCCCTTGAAATTCTTGACCTTTTGTTTTTCCATATGAACTTTGTTGTTATTTTTTCTAGGTCATTAAAATAGTTTTTTGGGGAATCTGATTGGTACAATGCTAAACAAATAGATTAGTGGAGGGGGTATTGTCATCTTTATTATATTCACTTGTCCTAGCCAAGAGCACTTAATATTTTTCCAGTTGCTTAGATCAGACTTAATTTGTGTGGAAAGTGTTTTGTAGATTTGCTCAAAAAGTTTCTGATTATCCCTTGGCAGATAGAATTTCTCTTTTTAACTCTGACTTTTGGATTTTGTTAGTGATATATAAGAATGCTGATGACTTATGTGGATTTATTTTGTATCCTGCAACTTTGCTAAAGGTGTGGATTATTTCTAATAGCTTTTTTAGTAGACTCTCTGGGGTTCTTTATGTATACCATCATATCATCAACAAAGAGTGATAATTTGGTTTCCTCATTACCTACTTTAATTCATTTAATCTCTTTCTCAACTCTTATTGCCAAAGTTAGCATTTCTAATATAATATTGAATAGTAATGGCGATAGTGGGCAACCTTGTTTCACTCCTGATCTTATTGTGAATAGTTTCAGTATCTCCATTACATATGATGCTTACTGATGCTTTTAAATAGATATTACTGATTATTTTAAAGAAAAGTCCATTTATTCCTATACTCTCAAGTGTTTTTAAAAGGAATAGATGTTCAATTTTATCAAATGTTTTTTCTAGATCTATTGAGATGATCATTTTTTTTTTTTTGTTACTTTGGTTATTGATATGGCCCATTATACTACTAGTTTTCCTAATATTCAACCAGCCCTGCATTCCTGGTATAAATCCTTTTCTGTAGTCTTTTCACTAATATCTTATTTAAGATTTTAGCATCAATATTCATTACCTGGTTTTGATATCAATACCTATCATAAATCATAATCATAAAAGGAATATGGTAGGACTCCTTCATTCCCTATTTTTTCAAGTAGTTTATATAGCATTGAGGCTAATTGTTCTTTAAATGTTTGGTAGAATTCATATGTAAATCCATCTGGTCCTGGGGATTTTTTTCTTAGGGACTTGATGAATAGCTTGTTCTATTTCTTTTTCTGAATTGGGACTATTTAAGCAATTTACTTCCTCCTCTGTTAATATGGGAAGCCTATATTTTTCGAGGTAGTCATCCATTTTACTTAGGTTATCCAATTTATTGGTATAAAGTTGGCATCTTCATTGGTGGAAAGTTCTCCCTTTTCAATTTTAAGACTAACAATTTGATTTTCCTCTTTCCTTTTTTTAATCAGATTTACCAAGGGTTTATCTATTTTATTGTTTTTTTTGTTTGTTTGTTTGTTTTTAAAACCAACTCAATTTTATTTATTAGTTCAATAGTTTTTTTAAAAAAAACTTTCAATATTATTAATTTCTCCTTTTAATTTTAGAATTTCAAGTTTAGTATTTGATTGGGGGTTTTTTATGTTTTTTTTTCCCTAGCTTTTTTAAGTTGCAAGCCCAATTCATTGATCTTCTCTTTCTCTATTTTATTGAAGTAAGTCTCTAAAGATATATAATTTCCCCTTATATTAAATTATATATAATATAAATAAATATGTAGCATATTTATTTATATTATATATAATTATATAAATATAATATAAATATGTATAATATGTATGAATTCTCCTTATATAGCCTCTTTGGCTGCATCCCACAAATTTTGGTATGATGTCTCATTGTCATTATCTTGAGTAAAATTATTGTGTCTATAATTTGCTGTTTCACCAGTCATTTTTTAAGATGAGATTATTTAGTTTCCAATTACTTTTTGGTCTATTTACCCCTAACTTTGTGTTGAATGTAGTTTTTATTGCATCTTGATCTGAAAAGAAAACATTTACCATTTCTACCTTCCTGCATTTAATTTTGAGCTCTTTATGTCCTAATATATGATCATTTTTTGCACAGGTTCCATATACTGCTGAGAAGAAAATGTACTCCTTTCTGTCACCATTCAGTTTTCTCTAAAGCTCTATCATACCTATTTTTCTAGTATTCTATTTACCGCTTTCATTTATTCCTTATTAGTTTTGTGATTTGATTTATCTAATTCGGAGAGTGCAAGGTTGAAATCTCCCACTATTATAGTTTTGCTATCTGTTTCTTCTTGCAACTCTCTTAACTTCTCCTTTAGGAAGTTAAATGCTATACCGCTTGGTGAATATATGTTTAATATCCATATTGCTTCATTGTCTATGCTACCCTTTAGCAAGATATAGTTTCCTTCCTTACCTCTTTTAATTAAATCAGTTTTTACTTTTGCTTGATCTGAGATCAGGATAGTTACTTCTGCTTTTTAGACTCACCTGAAGCATAATAGATTGTGCTACAGTCATTTACCTTTACTCTGTATGTAGCTCCCTGTTTTAAATGTGTTTCCTGTAAACAACATATTGTAGGGTTCTGACTTTTGATCCAGTCTGCTATCTGCTTCTGCTTTATGGGAGAGTTCATCCCATTCACATTTATGGTTAAAATTACTAATTCTGTATTTCCTGCCATCTTATTATCCCAGATTGTGCTTGTCTTTTTATTGCCTCTCTTACCCCTTTCCCAGTGTTAAACTTATGGGCCCCACTTGTGTCATGCTCTTCCTCTTTAGGATCCTTCGCTCCCCCCTTTGAATCCCTTCCTCTTTCTTGTACCCTTCCATTATTACTCTTTTCCTTTTCCCTTTTCTTCTTCTACTTTTTAATGAAATGGAAGAAGATTCTCTGTAAAACAAATATGCCAATTATTTTCACTTTGAGGCAACTCTGATGAGAGTAAGATTCACACAGTGTTGCTCCCCCTCTCTAAATTCCTTCAGATATGATAGGTTTTCTTTGCCTCTTTGTGGGATGTAGTTTCCTTCTTTTTATCTCCCCTTTTCCCATTTTCTGACATTATCCCCTTTCCATTTCTACTTCCCTTTTTTATGTTATATCAGTAAAATCAAATTATACATGTAGTCTTTATGTATATCCACAACATAAATACACTTCTCAAGAATTCCTTTTACCTTTTTCTGCTTCTCTTGAGTCCTATGGTTGGAGATCAAATTTTTATTTAGAGCTGATTTTTTTCCCTTAGAAACAAATGGAAATTATCTGTTTCTTTAAATGTCCATCTTCTTCCAAGGAAGAAAATGGTCAGCTTAGCTGGGTGATTTATTCCTGGTTTCATTCATGTTCTTTTCCCTTTAGGAATATCAGATTCCAGGCCCTTCGATACGTTAATGTGGAGGCAACCAGATTTTGATGGCATCTTAGTATTTGAATTGTTTTTTTTGTTTTTTTTTTTTTGTTGTTGTTGTTGTTTTTGTTTTGTGTTTTTTTCCTGGCTACTTGTAATATTTTTTTCCTTAGTCTGATAGTTTTGAAATTTGGCCACAATATTCCTTGGAGTTTTTATTTTAGGGTCTTTTTCAGAAGGTATTCAATGTATTCTTTCAATGCCTATTTTACCTTCTGATTCTATTATATCTGGGCTGTTCTCTTTGATGATTTCCTGTAAAATAGTATCTAGGCTCTACTTTTCATCATAATTTTTGGGAAGTCCAATAATCTTCAGATTATCTCTCCTAGATCTATTTTCCAGGTCTGTTGCTTTTCCAAGTAGATATTTAACATTTTTTTCCTAATTTTTCATTTTTTTTTTGGTTTTGCTTGACTGATTCTTGATGTCTCGATGAATCATTTGTTTCTATTTGTTCAGTTCTGATTTTTAGTGAGTTATTTTCTTCATTAGCTTTTTTTTACTTCTTTTTGTATATGTCCAATTGAGCTTTTAAATGAGTTGTTTTGCTCTATGGAATTTTTTTCCATTTCACTACTTTTTTTTTTTTTTTTTTTTTTTTAGTGAGTTATTTTCTTTTTTCCAATTCACAAATCCTACTTTCTTGGGAATTCTTTATTTTTTCCAATTCACAAATGCTACTCTCTTGGGAGTTCTTTATCTTTTCCAATTCACAAATCCTACTTTCTAGGGAGTTTTTTACCTTCTCCAATTCACAAATTCTGTTTCCCTGCACATCCTAGGAGTTCTTTATTTTTTCCAATTCACATTCCAGAAAGTTGTGACTCTCTTGCATAGCTTCTCTTTCTTTTTCCCATTTTTCTTCTAACTCTCTATTAAGATTTTTAATAGTCTCTTCTAGGAGAGATTTGTGTGATAGGGGCCAGGTTACATCCCCCTTTGGGGTATTTTCTGGAGACTGTTTGCTATTATTCTCCTCGGGGTTGAAAACCTGCTCTCTTTTTCTATAGAAGCTATCCATAGTCCTTCTGATTTTTTTTACTCATTTTTTTTTTAAAGCCTGTAGGGTCTGTCTTCAGGGCAAAGAGATTACCAGCTTCCTCTGCAGAGCAGGGATAGATATATGAACATTAGCTGTCCTGCAAATGGATTGTAAAGAGTGGCAAGGTATGGGAGTGCTCTGGAAAAATGTTCCCCACCAGAAGTGATTCAGGCCTGGGTAACATGGGGCGAGCTGCTGAAATGCCCAGTGAAGAACCCCGCTGTGCGGATTAGCAACTGCCCTGGGGATAGAGTGCTTTGTAGGGGAAGTGTCACTACCCCAAGCCCAAACCCACTGTGGGGCTGTTGGTATTAGCAACTGACCCACAAATAGTCCCGCACGGACCAGAAGTGTCTCTACCCAGGGAAGCACAGCATCACTGAGGAAGTTTTATTGCCTCAGGCCGAGCCCCACCTTGTGCAGATTAGAGGCTGCCCCAGGCTGTGCCCTCCTGCTGTGCATATTTGTGATTGCTCTGGCCTGTGCTGCAGAATGCAGCTGCACAGCTTTGCTGTGGTCTATGCTGAGTCACTTCCAGTTTTGGGTGGATATAGCCAGATCTTGTTAGATTCTGGCGTTTTTTAGAGTATACTCTACCTTTGGCTTTAATTTCTCTGCTGGTCTCCTGCTTTGCAATGAAGGCAGAGCAATCAGCCTATGCTAGAGTCATCTCTGTAAATTTTCTAACCACAGAGGCCATCCCCACCAGGTCTGCTCAATATTATCTAGCTTCTAGTTCTATCCCTGTTTGTGCTGGTCTGTTTCCATTCCTTGGGACAAACTTTTTCTGGTGATCTTCCAGATTATCTTCAGCTGGCAAATTGTTGTACTTCTAATCTTCGTGAATTTTACCACTCAAGTGCTATTTTTAGGCTGAATTTAATAATTGGTCATGAGGGTATGAGAGGAGCTTATAAAGTTGCATGTACCTTCTCCACCATCTTGGCTACACACACACACACACACACACACACGTAGATATTTAACTTTTTCTTTTTTTTTTTCATTTCTTTTTAGTTTTGCTTGACTGGTTCTTGATGTCTCCTCAAGTCTTTCATTTCCATTTGTTCAATTCTAATTTTTAAGAATTATTTTCTTCACTTTTTTATTTATTTTTGTAATTGTCCAATTGAGTTTTTAAATGAGCTGTTTTGTTCTATGGAATTTTTTTTTTCCATTTCACCAATTTTATTTTTTTAGGGAACTATTTTCTTTTTCCAATTTGCTAATTCTGCTTTTCAGGGAGTTGATTTCTTTATCCACTCTATCTTTTAATAAATAACATGACATATCCATACCTTCTTGAAAAGCTTCCCTTTCCCCATTTTTTTTCTAGCTCTTTTTTTAAAAGCCCTTTTAATTTCCTCTATGTGAACCTTGTGTGACGGGGATCAGGTTATGTCACTATTTGGAGAGTCATCTGGAGACAATCTGCTTATTGTCTCCTCAGGGTTTGAAATCTGCTCTCTTTCAGTATAGAAGCTATCTAGAGTTAAAGCCTGATTTGCCTTTTTATTCATTTTGACAAAAAACAAAAAAACAAAAAACAAAAACTGCAGTCTGCTTTGGGGGCACTGTGGTGTTACCTCAGCAGACAACAGGAAGTAGCACTGAAGCAGCAATGGGACAGCAATGGCTGTGCTGGGATTAGCTTCTGCACTGGGATTAGCATGTATGCTGTGATCACTATCTGCACAACAGTTGCATGCTGAAATCGTGCTGAGTCCCTCCTGGTGATGGGTGGGTGTGGCCAGGTCCTGAGAGACTCTAGTATTTTGGGATTAAAGTCTTTATCCTTTGTGTTTATAGCTTCTCTGCTGATCTACTGGCTTGCTGCCAGAACAGAGCAGGTGACACTGGGATAAAGTTCTCCCTGCAAATTTTTCCACTTGTGAAGACCAGACACCACTTCTTTCCAGTCTGCTCAATCTGAGCTGTTTCCCATGCTCTCACTACCTACTTGCCTGAATTCTGCTCTTGGCCTAGCCATTCCTGCCCGTGAGCAAAATCAGACCTTTCTGGCAAATCTTGTGGTTATTTTCTGTTGCTAATATGTTGTACCCCCAATATTCGTGTATTTTGACAGTCAAGCACTTATTTCTGAGGCTGTTTCATTAAAAAAAAAAAAGTAGTCTGAGAGTAAGGGAGAGCTTAGATAGATTGCATATGTCCTCTCCTCTATCTTGGCTCTGCCCCCCCCCCCCCGCCATTAATTTGTTTTTTAAAAAGTGAAAGAATAAAACCAAATTACCTGTATCAAAAAAAAAAAAAGTTCACCACCAAAGAAAAGGAAATTTAAAAGCAAATAATTAGAAGCTATTTTGCTCAACTGCATGACAATAAACCTGATAATCTAATGAAATGAATGCTTATAAAAATATAACTTGCCCAGATAGAAAGAAAAGGAAATGTTTAAATAATCCCGTTTAAAAAAAAAAAAAAAAAAAAAGGAAATTGAACAAGCCATCCATCAACTCCCTAAAAAAATCTCCAGGGCCAGATGTATTCACCATGATGAAATATAGATGAATTTAAAGATGAATTCCACCAAGCATTTAAAGAAAAATTCACTCCAATACTATCTAACCTATTTAGAAAAATAGTCAAAGAAGGAGTCCTGAAAAATTACTTTTATGACACAAATATGGTGATGATACCTAAACCAGGAAGAGTTCAAACAAAAGAAGGAAATTATAAACTAAACTCCCTAATGAATATTGATGAAAAATTTAGATAAAATATTAGCAACTACATTACAGTAATTAGTTACCAAGATAATACACTATGGCTACATGGTATTCAGACCAGGAATACAGCATGAGTTCAATATCAGGCAAACAATCAACATAATTGACTATGTGAATAATAAAATTCATAGAAATCATATGACTATTTCAATATATGCCAAAAAAAAAAAAAACTTTTGACAAAAAGAACCCATTCTTGTGAGACATAATTAAATGTAATGTAAATTAGGGTAAAATAGAACTTTCCTTAATATGATAAGCACCATCTCTTTAAAACTATCAAGAAGCATTATATGTAATGGAAATAAGCTAGAAGTATTCCTAATAAAATCAGAGGTGAAATAAGAATGACCATTATCATCACTATTATTCAATAATGTACTAGAAATGTTAATTTTATCCATTAGAAGAAAGAGAAATTGCAAGTATTCTACTAGACACTGAGGACACAGAACTATCCCTTTTAGCAAATATGATAATATATTTAGATAATCCTAGATAATCAACTAAAAAACTAGAACAATTAACAACTTTAGCAAAATTGAAAAATATAAAAGAAAGTCCCATAAATCATGTATTTTTATAAATGTTATCAACAAAACCCACTAGCAAGAGGTAAAGAAAGCCCATTTAAAATAACTGTACACAATTATAAAATATTTAGGAGTTTATCTGCCAAGATAAAGCCAGGAACTATATGAACAAAATGACAAAATACTTTTCACACAAATAAAATTGTATCTAAACAATTGGGAAAGTATCAATTGCTCCTATGAAGTCTGAGATAATATAATAAAAATAACAATTCTACCCAAATTAATTACTTTTTCAGTGCTATTCCAATCAAAGTACTAAAATATTATCTTCAAGAGCTAGAAAAACATAATAACAAAATTCATCTGAAAGAATAAAATGTCAAAAATAGCAAGGAAAATAATGGGGAAAATGCAAAGGAAGGTAGTCTAGCCATATTATAAGGCAACAATTATCAAAACCATTTTATACTACCTAAGAAATATAGGGGTGCATCAGTGAAATAGTTAGGTACATAAGACATACTAGTCAATGACTATAGTAATTTAGTGTTTAATAATCCAAAGACTCAAGCTTCCGGGATAAGAACTCACTATTTGAAAAGAATCAGGAAAAAAATATTTGACAAAGGCTGCATTTTTCAAATATATAGAGAACTGACCCAAATTTATAAAAATACAAATCATTTCCCACTTGATAAATGATTAAAAGGTATGAACAGACAATTTTCAGACAATGAAATTAAAATCATTTATATTCTCTTAAATCACTATTGATTAGAGAAATGAGTATTAAAAAACACTTCTAAGATATCACCTCATACCGACCAAGTTGGTTAATATGACAGAAAAAATGACAAATGTTGGAAGATATGTGGGAAAGCTGGACACTATTGCATTGCTTGTGGAACTATGAACTGATCCAACATTTTTGGAGAGAAATTTGGAACTACATCCAAAGGACTATCAAAATGTGCATACATTAAAGGAAAAGAACCCACTTGTAAAAAAATATTTATAGCAGCTCTCTTTGTGATGGTAAATTGATAGGATGCCAAAATGGGGAATGGTTTAACAAATTATATTAATATGATAGACTACTATTTTTCTATAAGATATTTGGGTGTTTTCTTTTCTTGTGTTTTTCCCCTTATATATTGATTATTTTTTCACAGTATGACTACTATGAAAATATTTTAACATAATTGTACATATGTAGCCTACATTGGAATGTTTGCTAACTTGGGGAGCAAGAAAAATTTGAAACTCAAACTCTTATAAAAATGAATATTTTTAAAATGGATAAAATAGACAAGTGTTGTATAATTGACTGCTTATGGTAATTCAGATTTTTTCTCTTACAGGGATTTCCAATAATAGAGTAGTAATATAATTAATAATTAGTGTATTATTTGTCTTTAGCAGTTAATTATATTTAAATGAGGCAGAATTGCACAAAGCTGGCAGTCTTATTCTTTTTTCCAGAGACTTTCATCAAAGTCTAGTAATAGCTAAAAAGTCAAGACAACTGGATAGCAATACAGGGGATGACCTTAGAATCTTCACTGTGTGACCAAGATTTAAGTTCTCCACAAAGCCTGCTTCAGTTAAAACAATTCTTGGAAAAAGTTCTTCTTAATCTAGTGATTAATTCCACCAGGGAAAATTTTCACATGCTTGGGGTAGACATACTCCTAATTTGCTGGGGGGATTTAAGGCCTCTCAGTTACCACTAACCTTATTTACCCCATCTTCCTTTGAGGATGTTGATTTCCATTGAAACTGAGCCTTTTACATTTTCTGAGTTAACCTGCCTTATGTTCTGCTTTATTAGCCAGTTGCTTGCATAAAAGTCGAGGGTCTTTTTTATTGTGACATAAGCAGATTCCAATGTTCCAGAAGAAACCATGAACAAAAGCAAAGTTATCTGAGCTAGATTTCTGTGAGAAGTCTTCAAAGTCAAAGATAGTCTATGCAAAACCCAAGTTTTGGTTATGGATAATGCGGTTCATAAATAACTAATTATGAAAAAGAAGCAAAATTCCTTACTCTGATATTCAAATGAGAGCACCTTCTTCCTTTAGCAGCAACTTAATCTTATCTGTAATTACTTAGCCCAAAATGGATCACATTCAAACCTTCATATAAAAATAAAAATGCTTTTTAAAATGTCTTTGATTAAGAATAATTTTCCAGGGGAAAAAGGCAAGATGGCAGAGAGTAAACAGGTCTTTATCTGAGTTCTTCCTAGCATCCCTCAGAGTAATATCAGATCAAGTCTTTGAATTAGTTTTGAAATGACAAAAACCACAATTTTTGGAAGTATGACAAATTTCTAACAGTAGATATTTTGAAAGAACGTCAGAAAAGATCTGCTTCAATACAGCACAGGGAAGATTGCCAAGCACAGGTATAGCACAGGAACTCAGGGCAGTGTGATGTCAGTGTCCTTCTAAATCTACCAGGAAGCTTTTATCCAAAATATAGCAGCATTGCCTAATCTGTCCTGGTTCAGAAGCCAGTGGATCAGCATATTGCTGTGAGACATCCAAACCAAATACAAAAGGGAAATAGTGAACTTCTGAATCCCAAAATAACTCGATACTTGGCCACTCCCAGCCAGCACAGGAACACAGTCAGCAGTACTGGCCTAGGGCAGCATGAAGCTGCTATCTCCTGTAGAGGAAGCTTGGGATAATTTCCTCTTGGCCCTAAAAGCAGACCTCAACCTTTAAAAAATGAGTAAAAACCAAAAAGAACTCTGATCATAGGTAACTTTTATGGAGACACAAGAAAAGATGGCAAACTCTGAGGACACCAAAGACAAATCAGCACCAGATGGAGCCACAAAGGGTGATATGGGCTGGTCCCCACCTCATAAGATTCTCTGGGAATAATTCGAAAAGATATTAAAAGAGAATTAGAAGAAAAATGTGAAAAGGAAATTATAACTTTGGAGGAGAGCTTGAAAAAGAAAACATAGAAATTATCTGAAGAAAACTCCATAAAAATAGATTTATTGAAATGGAAAAATTGTATAACTTCTTACAAAATAAATCTGGCAAAATGTAAAAATCACAAAATTTTTTACAAAATAGATTTGAAAAATAAACCAATTCATTGAAAAGTAGAATCTGTGAAATGGGAAAAAAATCCAACAAACAAAACAACTCACTTAAAAATGCAATTGACCAAATGCAAAAGGAGATTTTTAAAAATCTAATTGAAGATTTAGTAAAGAATTCACTAAAAAAAAAAATAGAACTGAAAAAATGGAAGTGAATGACTCAATGAGACATCAAGAATTGGTAAAAAAAAATTGGTCAAAAAATACAAAAATGAAAAAAAAATAGAAGATAATGTAAAATACCTCACTGGAAAAACAACTGACCTAGACAATAGATCCAAGAGAGACAATCTAAGAAGTATTAGACTTTCTGAAAACCATGATGAAGAAAAGAACTTAGGTATTATCTTTCAGGAAATCATCGAGGAAAATGTCTAGATGTCCTGGAAGCAGAGGATAAATTAGCCTTTGAAAGAATTCATTGATTACCTCCTAAAAGAGAGCCCAAAATGAAAACTCCAAGAAATATCATAGCTAAATTTCAGAGCTATCAGATCAAGAAAAAATATTGCAACCATCCAGAAAGAAACAATTGCAATAGCAAGGAGCCACCATCAGGATTATCAAAGATCTACCAATTTCCACTTTAAAGGACTGAAGGACCTTCAATTTGATAATCTGAAAGGCCAAGGAACTTATAGCCAAGAAAAAAAACCATGCAGAAAAATTAAGCATTATATTTCAGAGAAAAGATAGATATTCAATGAAACAGGTGACTTTCATTTACTTCTGAGGAAAACTCCAGAGTGCAACAGAAAATTTGATCTCCAAATTCAGAAATCAAGAGAAGCATAAAAAGGTAAAAGGAATGACAAAAATAACTGTTTCTTTTAAAAGTTAAAAAGTTTTCAACCTTATATGGGAAGATGACATGTTTAACTCTTGAGAAGTGTATCTCTGTTATGGGTATACTTAGAGGGTGCAAGTATAATTTGATTTTATTGTGACGCTATTAAAAAAAAACTAGAAGTGGAAAGAGATGAAGAGTCTTACTTCTCAGGAAGAGGCAAAAAAATCCATTACAATTGAGGGGAAAGAAGTGAGAAGGATGGGCATTGTGTGAATCTTACTTTCATTAGATTTAGCTCAAGGAGAGAATATCAGACATATTTAGCTTCACAGAGGAATTTGTCTCATCCCAAAGGAAGAAGGAGGGGAAATGGGAAAGAAAAGAGGAGGACTAATAGAAGTGAGAATAGAAGTAGAGCAAGAAAGGTATAAGGAAGGGGGAGGGGTTATAAAAGAGGAGGACTGTTTTAGGGAGGTGGTGATCAGAAGCAAAATAATGAGGAGGACAAATTCTGGGAAATACAGAATTAGTAAATTTAATTGTAAATGTGAATCAGATGAATTCTCCCATAAAACAAAAACTGATAGCAGACTGGATTAAAAGCCAGATCCTTCAATATGTTGTTTACAAGAAACACATTCAAAATTGATAAATATAAAGTAAAAGTAAAAGACTGGAGCAGAATCTATTATGCTTCAGCTGAAGCAAAAAAAAAAAAAAGAGAGAGAGAGAGAGAGAGAGGTAGCCATCCTGAACTCAGATCAAGCAAAATCAAAAAATGATTTAATTAAAAAAATATAAGAAAGGAAACTACATCTTGCTAAAGGGGGCCATAGGTAATGAAGTAATATCAGTACTAAATATATGCACCAAATGTTATAGCATGCAAATTCCTAGAGAGAGGTTAAAAGAACTCCAAGAAGAATTAGATGACCACAAAATAAATAAGAAAGCCATTAAGGAGGTAAATAGAATTTTGGAAAAGTTAGGTATGATAGACCTTTGGAAAAAAATAAATGGAGACATAAAGGAATATACTTTTTCTCAGCAGTATGTGAAACCTACACAAAAATTTAAGGCATGAAATTCAAAATCAATTGCAGAAAAGCAAAAATAGTAAATCATTTTTCAGATCACAATGCAATAAAAATTACATGCAATAAAGGACCAGAGAACAATAGACTAAAAATTAATTGGAAACTAATAATGTGATACTAAAGAATGAGTAGGATGAAATAATAAATCATAGACACAATTGATAATATCCTCCAAGAGAATGACAATAATGAGACAACATACCCAAATCATGGGAATAATAATTTGCCAGATTACAATTAGTTTCTCTTAAAATAGTGTATTATGTAAATGGAAAAACATGTTTATATTCAAAGGTTCTAATAAAGGACTCATTTCTAAAATATATAGAAAATTGACTCAAAATTATAAGAATCCAAGTCATTCTTCAATTGATAAATGTTTACAGGGTATAAGCAATTTTCAGATGAAGAAATTAAAACTATTTCTAGTCATATTAAAAGGTGTTCTAAATCACTATTGATCAAAGAAATACAAATTAAGATGACTCTGAAATAACCACTACATACCTCTAAGATTGGCTAAAATCACAAGAAAATATAATGATGAATGTTGGATGGGATGTGTGAAAACGGGGACATTGTTGATGGAACTATGAACGGACCCAGTCATTCTGGAGAGTGATTTGGAACAATGCTCAAATATCAAACTGTACACATCCTTTGATCCAGAAGTGTTTCAACTGGGCATATATCCCAAAGAGATCTTAAAGGAGGGAAAGGTATTCACATATGCAAAAATGTTTGTGGCAGTCCTTTTTGAGGTGGCAAGAAGCTGGAAACTGAATGGATGCCCATCAATTAGAAAATGACTAAATAAATTATGATATATGAATATTATGGAATATTATTTTTCTGTAAGAAACGACCAGTAGGATGACTTCAGAGAAGCCTGAAGAGACTTACATGAACTGATCCTAAGTGAAATGAGCAGAACCAGGAGATCATCGTATATGGCAACAATAAGGTTATACGATGACCAATTCTGATAGATATGGCTTTCTTCAACAATGAAATGATTCAAATCAGTACCAATTGTTCAGTGATGAAGAGAGTCATCTATACCCAGAGAAAGGACTGTGGGAACTGAATGTGGCTTACAACATGGCATTTTCATTATTTTTGTTTGTGGTATATGAATGTTATGGAATAGTATTGTTTTGTAAGAAATGACTAGCAGGGTGAATATAGAGAAGATTGGAAAGAATTACATGAACCGATGCTGAGTGAAATGAGCAGAACCAGGAGATCATTATATACTGTATGAGGATGTATTCTGATGGAAGTGGATATCTTGGACAAAGAGAAGATCTAATTCAGTTCTAATTGATCAATGATGGACAGAATCAGCTACACCCAGAGAAGGAACACTGGGAAATGAATGTAAACTGTTTGGATTTTTGTTTTTCTTCCCAGGTTATTTTTACCTTCTGAATCCAATTCTTGTGCAACAAGAGAACTGCATGGTTCTGCATGCATATATTGTATCTAGAATACACTTGCCATCTAGGGGAGGGGGTGGAGGGAGGGAAGGGAAAAGTTGGAACAGAAGTGAGTACAAGGGGTAATGTAAAAAAATCACCTAGTCATGTATTCTGTCAATAAAAATTTATAATAATACTAAAAAAAGATTCTCCTTTAAAGATCATAAGACCCTGTGCCACAGTGGGCACAAATGCTTGTTATTCCCAGGCTATGATGATGAACATGAAAACCACAAAAGGAGGTGATCACCCTCTTGGCAAGGGACTTCTAGAGAGACTTGCCAGTGCTTTCACTGTGGAAAAAATATGATATCTAAGAGCCCAATGTAGGCAAAGAAATAGAGTGAGAGGACAGGGTGAGAGAATAAAACCTAAAATCCCATGTATAAAATGCCACAAGGGTTTCCACTGGACTTCAGAATGTAGATTAACCCAGGAATATGAGAGGTGGAGCCCAGCTCCAAAATCTCAAACAAAAGACCAGTGGGGCGTGATGGCAGCCAAGGTTACACTTTTAGAAGTTCAGGACTCTGATGTGACCAGTCAGCAAAAAAGCAATCAGATGGGAGAAAGGTATTACAATTGAGGAGAATGCAGGCTTTTCTAACCCAAAATAAGGGCAGTGTCCACTGTGAGCAGCTCCAATGAGTAGCCAGAGGTTAAAGTCCAAATTCTTTATTATCTCTTTCAAAGTCTTGTCTCCTTTCCTGGGGCCCGGTTTGCTTTCTTAAAAGCCTCTCTTTCTCCTTGGTTCCGAGGGCTTGAGCTCCTGCCTGCCTTCTCTAGCTTCTGAATCTCCCCAAATCCAAAGGTCTGTGCTTCAGCCTCCAGCCACCACATAGGTGGGCAATGGAATGAATCTATCTCAGCCTCCAAGAGCTTCTAGTGTGCTTGTCTTTTTTGGCCCTGAGAGCTTCTAGCTTAGATGCTCTACACTATACACCAATCATTATGTCACTAGGAAACCATTATTTGTTGTAGGATTAAATCAATGCTAAACTAGATTCAATCATCCTCAACTCCACTTAGTTCCTTGTTTCAAGTTCTGGCCCATAACATCTCCTGCTTTCTTTTGTTTTTAGAACATAGGTGGTCATTACCTCTCTGATTTCTCAAGGAGGTAAGGACCCCCCAAAAGGAGATGATCATGCCTTCCCTGACTGCTCAAAAAGGGGTGAAAACACCACAAAAGGAGGTGATCACACCCTCCCTGATGTCTCAGGAAAGGAGATGAAAACACCAAAGGAAATGGGAAATCAAATCAGATTAGTGGGTTTCTGAAGGGTCTTTCCACATCACCTGGCAATGAGAAGAGATTTAGAAAGTGGTAAATGGAAGGTACCAGATAGGTTAACAGTTTAGGGAAGAGGGTTTGCTTGTATCTCTACAGATGGAGAAGGAATCAGATGGGAGCCAATATTTGCCTTGTCCATCGGAGAGAAATAGAAAAAAAGAAAAAAACCTCAACACTAAGAAGAAGACCTAAGAAACATCTGACACTGAAAGAGCATGGCTGATAATGAATCTGTTATAGAACTTCAAAACCTGCAGGAATCATGGAATTCCCTGAGATAGAAATTTGTTCATAAGAGTGTTACAGAACTTTAAAATCAGCAGGAATCATTGGATTTTCTGAGAAGAAAAATTGTTGATAAGCCTGTTACACAACTTCAAAACTTGCAGGAATAATAGTATTCTCTACACATGTGAAATAATGGGCAATAGATTCCTTTTGGACTATTTCTAGGACTTATAGACATGTATAATTTCTCATGTTGATTCATGTTATTTATCACATCACTACTAGCCTGTGTTATGTGCTTATGTAATTTATATAATTATGTGTAATATCTCCCATATTGATGGATTTATGTATATATGTTTTAAGAGTGAGACCCTTCAGAAACCCAAAAAAGACAAGCTCTTGGAGGCTGAGATAGATTCATTCCATTGTCCACCTATGTGGTGGCTGGAGGCTGAAGCACAGACCTTTGAATTCGGGGAGATTCAGAAGCTAGAAGGCAGGCAGGAGCTCAAGCCCTTGGAAGAGAGGCTATCTCAGAGAGAGATAGGCTTTTAAGAAAGCAAACCGGGCCCCAGGAAAGGAGACAAGACTTTGAAAGAGATAATAAAGAATTTGGACTTTAACCTCTGGCTACTCATGTGGTGATTACTGAACTGAAACGAAGGCTGCCTCCAGAGACCCCAAGAAAACCTTGAGAGAACATTACATTTCAGAGAGAACATTACATATGTGTGTATTTATAAATATAAATGTGTATATGTATAAAGATAAATATATTCATAGTAATGGTAGCCTTAGAGCAGAGGAAAAGTGAGGGGGAAGAATAAAGCAAAAAGAACACAGCAGAGAACAAAAGAAAACACATAAGCAAGCAAAGAAAAGATGGAGAGCTCTGAACATAATATGCAGTAATTGTTTATAGACTTTCTTGAAATGGAAATTTATTTTTTCATATTTTAAATCCTTTGTTACATTTGTGTGCCTCTGTATGCATGTGCACAGGCACACAAATGGAAATGTATTTTTTTTCTTTTTTCTATTTTGTATTTGTTTTAAATAAATAAATAAACTTTAAATAAAAAAAAATTGGTAGAATTTACTTGGGAACCTACCTGGCCTTGAGAACATTTTTTTCCTAGGGAGCTCATTAATGGCTTGTTTGATTCATTTTTCAAAAATACAATTCAGACATTCTGTTTCCTGATTTGTTGATCTAGGTAATATAGTTTCATAAATATGTATGGATTTCTCTCAGATTATTAGACTTATTCACATATAATTGGGCAAAATACTTCTTAGTGATTGTTTTAATTTCTTCTTCATGTGTAGTGATATGCCCTTTTCATTTTTGATATTGGATATTCAGATTTCTTCTTTTTTTAAAATAAAAAAATTATCTATCTACCTTATTGGCTTTTATTTCCATAAAACCAGCTCTTAAATTTATTTATTAGCACAATAGTTTTTTTCCCTTCTTTCAATTTAGTTAATTTCACTTTTGATTTTCAAGATTTCAAATTTGTTGCTCTGCTCAATTGAGAATTTGTAATTTGTTCTTTTTCTAATTTTTAGTTACATACCCAAATGTTGTTTTCTCTTTCTATTTTGGGGGTGTAAGACTTTATTTGTTTTTTTTTTGTTGTTGTTGTTTTAATATTTTTATTTTCTTCAATTACATGAAAACAATTTTTACTTTTATTTTTAAAATACTGAGTTCCACAATCTCTCTCTTCCTCCCCACACACCCACCATTAAGAAGACACATGTCAAATTTCATAAAAGTCATGTTGCAAATGAAAATATAGATTCTCTTTCTTCCCCCCAAAAAAACTCTTATGCAAAAAAGAATATGCTGCAGTTTGTATTCAAATACAATCAGTTCTTTATCTGGGTATGGATAGCATTTTTCACAGGCATTCTTCAGTGTAGTCTTGAATCATTTAATTGCTGAAAACAGCAAAGTTATTCGCAGTTTATCTTGCTATTACTATATAGACAGCACTTTTCACTTTGATTAAGCTTTCTAGGTTTTTATGAGACCATTCATCCTACTCTTTATTTTTTATTAAAGCTTTTCATTTTCAAAACATATACCTGGATGATTTTCAACATTTACTCTTGCAAAACCTTGTGTTCCAAATTTTTCCCTCCCTTCTTCCCACACCCTATCCTAATGGCAAGTATTCCAATATATAGTAAACGTGCAATTCTTCTATACATATTTCCACAATTGTCATGCTGAATAAGAAAAATCAGAACAAAAAGGAAAAACAAATGAGAAAGAAAACAAAATGCAATCAAATAACAACAAAAGAAGAGTGAAAAATACGATGTTGTGATTCTTACTCAGTTCCCACAGTCTCTCTCAAGGTGCAGATGGCCCTTTCATCACAAGATCATTGGAAATTATCTCATTGTTGAAAAGAGCCATGTTCTTCAAAGTTGATCATTATGTAATCTTGTTGCCATATACAGTTCTGCTAACTTCACGTCAGTTCTTGTAGTTCTCTTCAGGCCTCTCTGAAATCATCCTGCTAATCATTTCTTATAGAACAATAATATTCCATAACATTCATATACCATAATTTATTCAGTTATTCTTCAACTGATAGGCATTCACTCAGTTTTCAGTTTCTTGTCACTACAAAAAGGACTACCACAAACACTTTTGTACATGTGGGTCCCTTTCCCTCCTTTATGATTTCTTTAGGATACAAGCCCTTTGGATGTTTCAAATTGCTCTCAACAATGGTGGAATCAATCTTAGAGGTATCTAAGAGAACATCAGAGTTATTTCAATTTGCATTTCTCTGAACAATAGTAATTTAGAGCACTTTTTCATATGACTAGAAATGGTTTCAGTTTCTTCATCTGAAAACTGTTTGTTCATATCCTTTGATCATTTAGCAATTGAAGAATAGCTTGAATTCTTATAAATTTGAATAGATTCTCTATAAATTTTAGAAATGAGGCCTTTATCAGGACACTTCAATGTAAAAATGCATTTCCAAGCTATTACTTCCCTTCTAATCTTGTCTGTATTAGTTTTGTTTGTACACTTTTAAACTTAATATAATCAAAATTATTCATTTTGTATTCCATAATGTATTTTAATTCTTCTTTGGTCAGAAATTTCTTCCTTCTCCATAAATGTGAGAAGGAAACTATCTTAGGGTCTTCTAATTTGCTTATGATACTTTATGTCTAAATCATGAACCCATTTTGACCTTATCTTGGTATGAGGTCTTAGGTATTGATCAATGCCTAGTTTGTGCCATACTAGTTGCCAATTTTCCCAGCAGTTTTTATCAAACAGTGAGTTCTTATCTTGAAACCTGGGGTTTTTAGGTTTGTAAAATGATTATATTTTTTGTCCTGTGAACCTAACCTATTCCAGTGATTGACTACTCTGTTTCTAAGTCAGTTCCAAATGGGTTTGATGACTGCTGCTTTATAATATAGTTTTTGATTTGGCACAGCTAGGCTATTTTCATCTGCATTCTTTCATTAATTCCTTTGAAATTCTTGACCTTTTATTCTTCCAAATGAATTTTGTCACTTTTCTAGATTTGTAAAATAATTTCTTGGGAATTTGATTGGTATAGCACTAACTTAAGTAGATTAATTTAAATAGCATTATCATTTTTATTATATTTGCTCAGCCGAACCAAGAGCACTTGATATTTTTCCACTTGATTACATCTGATTTTATTTGTCTGGGAAGTGTTTTGTTGTTGTGTTCATATAGTTTCTTACTTTGCCTTGGCAGATAGAACTTAGTACCTTGTTTTCTTCTGGTTCATAACATCTCCTTATAGGATTAGATCAATCATACTGAACCATGCTAAATTAGATAATTATTGTCTCTGTCAACTCTAATAACTTAACAATTTGTAAAGATTCCAACAGATAGACTCCCAAAAAATTGTTATCGAGTTATTTTAAGTGAGATTTCTCTTTGTATAACTTGCTGCTGAATTTTGTTGGTGATATATAAAAATGATGATGAGTTCTATGGATTTATTTTATATCCTGTAACTTTGCTACATTTGTGAATTGTTTTTAGTAGGTTTTTTTTTTTTTGTGATTCTCTAGGGTTCTCTAAGTATAACATCATATCATCTGCAAAGAGTGATAATTTGATTTCCTCATTACCTACTCTAATTCCTTTAATCTCTTTTTCTTCTCTTAATGCCAAAGCTAACATTTCTAATACAATATTGAATAGTAATGGTGATAGTGGGCAACCTTGTTTCACCCCTGATCTTACTAAGAATGGTTCTAGTTTGTCCCCATTACATAGGATACTTGGTGATAATTTTAAATAGATGCTACTGATCATTTTAAGGAAAATTCCATTTATTCTCATGCTCTCTGTTGTTTTGAATAGAAATGGTTGTTGGATTTTATCAAAGCTTTTTCTGCACCTATTGAGATGATCATATCATTTTTGTTATTTTGGTTATTGATATTGTCAATTATGCTAATAATTTTCTTAATATTGAACCAGCCCTGAATTCCTGGTATAAATCCTACTTGGTCATAGTGTATTATCCTGAGAATGAGTTTCTGTAAACTCTTTGCTAATATTTATTTAAGATTTTCCATCAATATTCATTAGGGAAATTGGTCTATAATTTTCTTTCTCTGTTTTCACTCTGATTGGCTTAAGTATCAGCACTATATTTGTGTCATTTTTAATAGGGAAATTTATTTTTAAAATTATGTTTTTATAGTTCAATTTCCCCCTTTTTTCCTAATATTGGAGTTAATTGTTCTTTAAATGTTTGGTAAAATTCACATGTAAATTCATCTGACCCTTGAGATTTTTTCTTCAAGAGTTGATTAATAGCTTGTTCTCTATTTCTTTCTTCTTCTTTTTTTTTAATGGGACTCATTTAAGTAATTTATTTCCTGTTCTGTTCATCTGGGCAATCTATATTTTTGTAAGTATTCATTCATTTCACACAGATTATCAAATTTGTTAACATAAAGTTGGGCAAAATAACTCCTAATTATTGCTCTAATTTCCTCTTCATTGTCAGAAAGTTCTCCTTTTTCATTTTTGAGACTAAGAACTTGGTTTTCTTCTTTCCCTTTGCTAATCAAATTAATTCAAGTTTTTTTTTTCTTTTTTGTTGCTTATTTCCATAAAACCAGTCTTAGTTTTATTTATTTTATTAGTTCAATAGTTTCCTTACTTTCAATTTTATCAATCTCCCCTTTTAATTTCAGAATTTCAAATTTTGTATTTAATTAAAGTTGTTTAATTTGTTCCCTTTTCTAACTTTTTTAGTTGCAAGCCCAATTTACTGATCTTTTCTTTTTCTAGTTTATGCAAGTAAGCATATAGAGATATAAAATTTCTCCTAATTACTTCTTTGACTGCATCACAAAAATTTGGCATGTAATCTCATTATTGTAATTCTCTTGGATTAAATTATTAATTGTTTCTATGATTTGTTCTTTCACCCATTGATTCTTTAGGTTTAGAATACTTCGTTTCCAATTAATTTTTGGTCTAATTTCCCCTGGCCTTTTATTGAATGTAATTTTTATTTTATCACATCGTGATATGAAAGAAAATGAATTTAATATTTCTGCCTTTCTGCATTTGATTTTGAAGTCGTTAGATCCTAATCCATGGTCAATTTTTATATAGATTCCATGAAACCCTGAGAAAAAAGTATACTGTTATCTGTATCCATTTAACTTTCTCCAAAGATATCATGCCTAACTTTTCTAAAATTCCATTTACCTCCTTAACTTCTTATTTATTCTATGGTTTAATTTATCTAGTTCTGAGAGAGCAAGGTTGAGATCCCCCACTAATATTGTTTTGCATTCTATCTCTTCTTGCAGCTCTCTTAACTTCTCTCCTGGGAATTTGGATGCTATACTACTTGGTGCATATATGTTTAATATTGATATTACTTCATTCTTTATGGTACCCTTTTGCAACATGTAGTTTCCTTCCTTACCACCTTTAATTAGATCTATTTTTGCTTTTTCTGGATCTGAGATCTAGATCGTTACACCCTGCTTTTTTGTTCTAACTACACTTGAAGCATAATAAATTCTGCTCAAGCCCTTACTCTGTACATATCACTCTGTTTTAAATGTATTTCTTATAAACAACATATTGAGGTATTCTGACTTTTAATCCAGTCTGTTATCCATTTCCATTTTATGACATCCCCATTCACATTCACAGTTAAAATGACTAATTCTATATTTCCCATCATCTTATTTATCCCAAGTCATGCTTTTCTCTTTTCTTTCTCCCTTTCCCTCCTCCCCAGTATTTTGCTTCTGACCACCATCTCTCTCAAACAGCCTTCTCCTTTACAATCCCTCTCACTTTCTTATACCTTTCCCCTTCTACTTCTGTTTTCCTTTATATTAGTCTCTCCCTTTTCTTTCCCCTTTTCTCTCCTACTTCACTATATGATAAAACAAGTTTCTCTGTGAAATTAAATATGGCTTTCAAGTTGATCAGTAATTTAAAAATTATCTTTCCTGGGCCTATTTTCTAGATCTTGTTTTACCAATGAGTAATTTCACTTTTTTCTTTATTTTTTCATTCTTTTGTTTTCATTATTCATTATTTTCTCCTGAAGTTGTTAGCTTCCATTTTCTCAATTCTAAATTTTTAATGGCATAGTTTTCCTGAGTGAGCTTTTGTACCTCCTTTCTCATTTGGCCAATTCTGCTTGGTAAGGCTTTTTTAAAATCTTCATTAGCTTTTACTATTTCCTTTTTCATCACTCTTACTTGTCTTCCCAATCTTTCCTCTTACCTCTCTTCTTTGATTTTCAAAATCTCTTTTGTGCTCTTCTGTGGCCTGAAATCAATTCTTAATTTTCTCAGAGGCTTTAACTATAGGAACTTAGACTTTTTTAAATCTTCTTCTGCATATGTGTTTTGATCATCCTTGTCACCATAGTAACTTTCTATAGTCAGAATCTTTTACTGTTGTTTACTAATTTTCCCAGCCTGTTGCTAGGCTATTAACTCTTTGTCAAAATAGGACACTGTTTCTATCATGGAGGGTGCAAAGTCCCAAACTTTAGAGGTTTTGTATAGCTGTTTTAAGAGATCCTTCTAGTGATCTGTACTGTAAGCCTGTACTGATACCAAGATTTGAGTATGGTGAAAGCTAAGGAATCCTGTCTCAGTGCTAAACACCGAGACACCCTAAAATCTCCCTCTGACCATTTATTTGACATCCTTACTGGCTGGGATCACTGAAAGCCTCTGCTATTTCTGCCAGGGTCTCTGTCACAGTTGCTGTTGCTACTACAAGACTGTTGCTGCCGCTATTGATTCATTGGCTCCCAAAGCCTAATGCTAGTTTTCTGGAGTTCCCCTGACACCCTTTCCTATACAGTTTTCCTTGGTGACTGTAGGCTGAGAGGTCTGGAGATGCCATTAGTGCTGCAGATTTAGAGACCTCATGGCCTCCTCCTGAGGCACCTCCTGGTGCTAACATGGCCTGTGCCACTATCATGTTCCAAACCATTCCTGGTATAACAGACCTCTCCTGCTATTCTACCAAGCCACCTCCAGCTGGAAAAATCATTTCAGATTTTTGTGGATGTCTGATATTCTAAAAGTAATTATTTAAAGAGTCATAATTTAAAGGTATTTAGATGGGTTTGGTGGAAGAGTTAAGGTGAGTCTCTCTCCTCATTCCATTAGCTTGGCTTGGTTTCCAGTGAGGTAAGAATTTAACATAAATGTTTCCCTAAGAACTATTTTGCTATTACCACTCATATGAAAGAGTGTTCCAAATCATTATTGATCAGAGAAATGCAAATTAAGACAACTCTGAGATACCACTACACACCTGTCAGATTGGCTAAAATGACAGGAAAAAATAATGATGAATATTGGAGGGGATGCGGGGAAACTGGGACACTGATGCATTGTTAGTGGGGTTGTGAACGAATCCAACCATTCTAGAGAGCAATCTGGAATTATGCCCAAAAAGTTATCAAATTGTGCATACCCTTTGATCCGGCAGTGTTTCTATTGGGCTTATATCCCAAAGAAATACTAAAGAAGGGAAAGGGACCTGTATATGCCAAAATGTTTGTGGCAGCCCTGTTTGTAGTGGCTAGAAACTGGAAATTGAATGGATGCCCATCAATTGGAGAATGGCTGGGTAAACTGTAGTGTATGAATGTTATGGAATATTATTGTTCTGTAAGAAATGACCAGTAGGATGAATACAGAGAGGCTTGGAGAGACTTACATGAACTGATGCTGAGTGAAATGAGCAGAACCAGGAGATCATTATACACTTCGGCAACGATATTGTATGAGGATGTATTCTGATGGAAGTGCACTTCTTTGACAAAGAGACCTGAGTTT
Source organism: Antechinus flavipes (assembly GCF_016432865.1). Lineage (NCBI taxonomy): Eukaryota > Metazoa > Chordata > Mammalia > Dasyuromorphia > Dasyuridae > Antechinus > Antechinus flavipes. The sequence continues at coordinate 131,636,223 of NC_067403.1, forward strand.
CAATTGATAAATGATGGACAGAAGCAGCTACACCCAAAGAAAGAACACTGGGAAATGAATGTGAACTATCTGCATCTTTGTTTTTCTTCCCGGATTATTTTTACCTTCTGAATCCAATTCTCCCTGTGCAACAAGAGAACTGTTTGGTTCTGAAAACATATATTGTATTTAAGATATACTGCAACATATCTAATATATATAGGACTGCTTGCCATCTAGGGGAGGGGGTGGAGGAAGAGAGGGGAAAAATCAGAACAGAAACAAGTGCAAGGGATAATGTTGTAAAAAAATTACCCTGGCATGGATTCTGTCAATATAAAGTTATTATTAAATAAAAGGAAAAAAAAAGAACTATTTTGACTGCAAGTCATAAAATTTAGCATTTTTACCACTGTTATTTTAGTGAAGTTATTGTTTCTATGCCTTATTCTTTGACCCGTTTATTCTTTAATTTCTACTTAATTTTAAATCTCTCTTTCAAATGCCTTGGTTGAATATAGTTTTTTTATTACATTATGATCTGAAAAGAATATATCTAATATTTCTGCCATTCTATATTGATTTTTAAGGTTTTTATGCCCTGTTGCATAATCACTTTTGATATATCTGCCATATTCTGCTGAGAAAAGGCATATTCCTTTATGCTCTCATTGATTTTTCTCCAAAGATCTGTTTCATTTAAGTTTCTAATAGTCAGCTTACCTCCTTAGTTTCTTTCTTGTTTGTTTTTTCTTCTGAAAGGGGACAGTTAAGATGTCCCACTAGTATAATTTGATATCTATTTCTTCTTATACTCTCTTAACTTCTCCTTTAAGAATTTGGATGCTGTACCACTTGGTATATATATTCAGTATTGATATGACTTCATTGTCTATGCTATCTTTTTCTTCCTTATTTCTTTTAATTAGGCAATTTTTTTTTTTGCTTTTACTTTGTCTGACATCAGGATTGCTGCCCCTACTTTTTTAACTTCAGATGAAATATAATAGATTCTGCTGCTGCTCTTTATCTTTACTGTGTGCATCTCTTTGCTTCAAGTGTGTTTCTTGTAAACTACATATTATAGGGTTCTGGTTTTTGATTTATTCTGCTATCCACTTCTGTTTTATGGGAGAATTCATTTCATTCACATTAATAGTTATGATTACTAACTGTATTCCACCCCCATCCTATTTTTCTTCCTGCTTGGCTTCTCTGTCCTTTTATCCTTTCTCTCCTCAGCAGTGTTTTTTTTTCTGTCAGTCACTTCTCCTGGTCTGCCCTCTTTTCTGTGTGTGTCCATACCAGCCCTTTACTTAATCTACTGCCCTCCCAGCCAGAGCAGGAAGTATACCTGACAGGTAGAATAGATTTCTGTATTTCACTGAATATTTATATTTTATTGCCTCTTTGAGCCAACAACGATGAGAGTAAAATTCAAGCAATGCCCATCGCCAATCATATTATCTTTCCCTTAACTCTAATAGTTTTTTCACACATCTTCAAATGAAATCATTTACCCCACTGTATCTCTTCTTTCCTTGTGTACCCAGTGTTCTTATTTCCCAATACTCAATTTTATGCTATTCCCTCAAATTCACTGTCTCTGTGTATGCATAGTTCTTCTAGCTGTACTCAGTTTTTAAGAATTACAAGTATCATGTTTTCATGTAGAGATATAAACAGTTTAGCTCCACTAAATCACTTATTTTTTTCTCCTTTTTATCTGTTTTTGCTTCCTTTTGATCTTGATATTGGAGATAAAATGTTTGGTTTAATTCTAATCTTTTCCTTATGAAAGATTGAATTTGTCTTCCATTAAATCATCACTTTTCTTCTTGATGATTCTTGGTTGTAATCCTAGCTCCTTTGCTTTCTAGAATCTGATGTTGTATGACCTCCATTTTTAAAAATATTGTAGCTGCCAAGTCCTCTGTGATTCTGATTGTGACTTTCTGATAGTTAACATTTCTCCCTAGTCACTTGTACTATTTTTATCTTAATCTGATTATTCTGAAATTTGGCTATGATGTTTCTTTAAATTTTTCTTTGGAGATCTCTCTCCTGTGGTGATTGGTAAATTCTTTCACTGTCTGTTTTGCCCTCTGTTTCCAGGACATCGAGGCAGTTTTTGTGGACAATTTCTTGAAAGATGGTCTTCCAGTATAATTTTTGATATGTTTTTCAAGTAATCCAATGTTTCAAATATTATTTCTCTCTTAGATCTCTTTTCCAGATCAGTAATTTTTCTAATGAGGTATTTTAAATTTTCTTCATGTTTTTCATCCCTTTGAATTTGCTTGTTTGATTCTTGATGTCTCATAGATCCATTAGTTTCCACTTCCCAATTTTAATTTTAAGGTTTCATTTTCCTCAATTAGCTTTTCTACTTTTTTCTAGCAAATTTATCTATTTTTAACACACACTGCTTTATGAATCATATTGGGAGAGAAAGATAAAAGCAAAAAGGGAAAAAAAACATGAAAAAGTTTTTAAAAAACAGAAAGATACAATAAGTAAGCATAGTGCATGCTGATTTACATTGAGTTTCCTTAGTTCTTTTTCTGGATGCAGAAGTCATTTTCTATCCAAAAGTCTATTGGGATTGTACTGGATTACTGAACACCGAGAAGAAACAAGTCTTTCATAGTGGATCATCACACATTCTTCTTGTTATTGTTTATAATATATTCCTAGTTCTGCTTGTTTTGCTTAGCATCTATTCAAGAAAATCTTTCCAGGCCATTCTAAAATCAGCTTGTTCATAATTTTTTATAGAACACTACCTCATTTCACTACCTTCCCATATCGCAACTTGTTCAGTCATTCCCAAATTGATGGGCTTCTATTCATTTTCCAATTCTTTGCTATCACAAAAAGAGCTGCTACAAAACTTTTGCAAATATGGCTCCTTTTATCTCCTTTATGATTTCCTTGGGATATAGATCCAGTAATGGCACTACAGAGTGAAAGGTTATGCATAGTTTTGACAGGCCTTTGGGCATAGTTCCAAATCACTCTCCAGAATGGTTGGATTATTTCACAATTCCATCAACAATGCATTAGTGTGACTTCCGGCCAAGATGGCGGAGAGGAAATACACTTCTGTGTAATCTCCGTGTTTTTCTCTCACTATTCATTTCATTTCATGCCTCTGAATTAATGCTCGACTGAAAAAAAAACCATACAATTACTTACCAAGAGAAACCATCCTTGAGACTCGTCAAGAAAGGTCTGTTTTTGCGCGAGGGCGGGGACGGTATTTGGAAGCAGTCTGCGGGTAGCAGCAGCTGCAACCAGAGCACAGATAGCAGCTCAGTACCGGGTGGAGCGGAGAGGGGGTTAGGACCGCAGCCGTCTCTGCGGTGAGAGCTTTGCTATAGGAGCAAGTCAGCAGCCCAGCAGAGAAGCTAAAAACACCGGGGGTGAAGAATACAATCCCAAACAGCTGGAGTTTCTAGGGACCTGGCCACCCCTCCCCCACAGTGTCTTAGCCCGCTCGGATCTCAGAGCGCTCGGATCTCAGTGCGCAGGCGCCATAGCACAGTAGGACCTGTGCCTCACGAATACCCTGCCCCTCCCCCAAAGAAAGCAGCCTCCATTCAAGGGGTTTTTTTTCCTTCTGTTTCTTTGATAGTTTGTCTTTGATAAATAGACAGAATGAGCAAGAAACTGAAAAAGAATTTAACCCTGGACAGCTTTTATACAGATAAAGAGCAGACTCCAAACCCTGAGGAGACTAAAAACAAACAGTCCCCAGATGAATCCCCGAAGGAGGAGACCTTATATCCCTCAGCACAGATGAATCTCATGGAGGAAATTAAAAAGGCTCTCACAAGGGAGCTAGAAGAAAAATGGGAAAAGGAGAGGGAGGCTCTGCAAAAGGAGAGGGAGGCTTGGCAAAAGAGCCTGGAGAAGTCAGTTAAAGAGAGAGTGGATAAAGAAACCAAATCCTTGAAAAATAGGATTAGTGAACTGGAAACAGAAAACAGCTCTCTAAAAAACAAAATTGGCGAAATGGAAAAAAATTCCACAGAACAAAAGAACTCAATTGGACAATTAGAAAAAGATCTTAAAAAAGTGAGTGAAGAAAATACCTCACTGAAAATCAGGGTCGAACAATTGGAATTGAATGACTCGAGGAGACAAGAAGAATCAGTCAAGCAAATCCAAAAAAATCAAACAATGGAAAAGGATGTGAAATACCTTCTGGGGAAGACAACAGACCTGGAAAACAGATCCAGGAGAGACAACCTGAGAATCATCGGACTTCCAGAAAAGTATGATGAAAAAAAAAGCCTGAACACTATCTTCCAGGAAATTATCAAAGAGAACTGCCCAGAAGTCATAGAAACAGAAGGTAAAATAGACATTGAAAGAATTCATCGATCCCTACTGAAAGGGATCCTAAAATCAAAACACCAAGGAATATAGTGGCCAAATGCCAGAACCCTCAGGCAAAGGAAAAAATACTGCAAGCGGCTAGAAAAACCCAATTCAAGTATCAAGGAGCCACAATAAGGATCACCCAGGATCTGGCAGCATCCACATTAAAGGATCGAAGGGCCTGGAATATGATATTCCGAAAGGCTAAGGAACTTGGTATGCAACCAAAAATAACTTACCCAGCGAGATTGAGCATCTTTTTCCAGGGAAGAAGATGGTCATTCAACGAAATAAGCGAATTTCATCTATTTCTGATGAAAAAGCCAGAACTTAACAAAAAATTTGATCTACAAGCACAGAACTCAAGAGAAATCTAAAAAGGTAAAGATTAATCTTGGGAACTATATTTCGGCTGTAAAGATGTATAAAAAATACATGTATACCTTGTTCTAGAAACTAGTTGAGGAAAGGACATTGTACTAGAAAAAAGGGAAAGTGGGGGTACTACATTTCATGAAGAGGCAAAGAAAACCTAGTATATCTGAGAGAAAGAATGGAGAGGAATGAAAATAGTGAGTATTTTACTGCTTTCAGAATTGGCAGTAAGAGAAGAATTTTAGACATATTCAATCTATGGTGAAACTTCTCCCACCTCATTGAAAAGTGAGAAGGGAAAAGTGAAAAAGGAAGGAATAAGCTAAGTGGAAGGGAATACGGGAACTGGGAGGGAAAGGGGTAAGTTGGGGGGGGGAACTCTAAGGGGAGGGGAGGGATACTGAAAAAGGGAGGGCTGTGAGAAGCAAGGGGAGCTCACAAGCTTAATACTGGGAAGGGGGGTAAGGGAGGGGGTAAGGGAGTAAGAAGGGAGAAAAGCATAAACCGGGGTCAACAAGATGGCAAGTAATACAGAATTGGTCATTTTAACCATAAATGTGAACGGGGTAAACTCCTCTATAAAGAGGAAGCGGTTAGCAGAATGGATTAAAAGCCAGAATCCTACAATATGTTGTATACAGGAAACACACCTGAAGCGGGGTGATACATGCAGGTTAAAGGTAAAAGGTTGGAGCAAAATCTACTATGCTTCAGGTGAAGCCAAAAAAGCAGGGGTAGCCATCCTGATCTCAGATCAAGCTAAAGCAAAAATTGATCTAATCAAAAGAGATAAGGAAGGGCACTATATCTTGCTAAAGGGTAGAATGAATAATGAAGAAGTATCTATATTAAATATATATGCACCAAGTAGTGTAGCATCTAAATTCCTAAAAGAGAAATTAAGAGAGCTGCAAGAAGAAATAGACAGTAAAACTATAATAGTGGGAGATCTCAACCTTGCACTCTCAGAATTAGATAAATCAAACCACAAAATAAATAAGAAAGAAGTCAAAGAGATAAATAGAATACTAGAAAAATTAGATATGATAGATCTCTGGAGAAAATGTAATGGGGACAGAAAGGAGTACACCTTCTTTTCAGCAGTTCATGGAACTTATACAAAAATTGATCATATATTAGGACATAAAAACCTCAAACTCAAATGCAGTAAGGCAGAAATAGTGAATGCATCCTTTTCAGACCATGATGCATTGAAAATTACATTCAATAAAAAGCCACAGGAAAGTAGACCAAAAAATAATTGGAAACTAAATAATCTCATACTAAAGAATGATTGGGTGAAACAGCAAATTATAGACATAATTAATAACTTCATCCAAGAAAATGATAATAATGAGACATCATACCAAAATGTATGGGATGCAGCCAAAGCGGTAATAAGGGGAAATCTCATATCTCTAGAGGCCTATTTGTATAAAATAGAGAAAGAGAAGGTCAATGAATTGGGCTTGCAACTAAAAATGCTAGAAAAGGAACAAATTAAAAACCCCCAATCAAACACTAAACTTGAAATTCAAAAAATAAAAGGAGAGATCAATAAAATTGAAAGTAAAAAAACTATTGAATTGATTAATAAAACTAAGAGTTGGTTCTATGAAAAAACCAACAAAATAGACAAACCCTTAGTAAATCTGATTAAAAAAAGGAAAGAGGAAAATCAAATTGTTAGTCTTAAAAATGAAAAGGGAGAACTCACCACTAACGAAGAGGAAATTAGAGCAATAATTAGGAGTTACTTTGCCCAACTTTACGCCAATAAATTCGACAACTTAAATGAAATAGAAGAATACCTCCAAAAATATAGCTTACCTAAACTAACAGAGGAAGAAGTAAATATCCTAAACACTCCTATCTCAGAAAAAGAAATAGAACAAACTATCAATCAACTCCCTAAGAAAAAAACCCCAGGACCAGATGGATTTACATCTGAATTCTATCAAACATTTAAAGATCAATTAACTCCAATGCTAAATAAACTATTTGAAGAAGTAGGGATTGAAGGAGTCCTACCAAACTCCTTTTATGACACAGATATGGTACTGATACCTAAACCAGGTAGGCTGAAAACAGAGAAAGAAAATTATAGACCAATCTCCCTAATGAATATTGATGCTAAAATCTTAAATAAAATATTAGCAAAAAGATTACAGAAAATCATCCCCAGGATAATACACTATGACCAAGTAGGATTTATACAGGAATGCAGGGCTGGTTCAATATTAGGAAAACTATTAACATAATTGACTATATCAACAACCAACCAAACAAAAACCATATGATCATTTCAATAGATGCAGAAAAAGCATTTGATAAAATCCAACAGCCATTCCTAATAAAAACACTTGAGAGCATAGGAATAAAAGGACTTTTCCTTAAAATAGTTAGGAGCATATATTTTAAACCTTCAGTAAGCATCATATGCAATGGGGAAAAACTGGAACCTTTCCCGGTAAGATCTGGAGTGAAGCAAGGTTGCCCACTATCACCATTATTATTCAATATTGTATTAGAAACACTGGCCTCTGCAATAAGAGTCGAGAAAGAGATTAAAGGAATTAGAGTAGGCAATGAGGAAACCAAACTATCACTCTTTGCAGATGATATGATGGTATACCTAGAAAACCCCAGAGATTCTACTAAAAAGCTATTAGAAATAATTCATAATTTTAGCAAAGTAGCAGGATACAAAATAAATCCCCATAAATCCTCAGCATTCTTATACACCACCAACAAAATCCAAGAGCAAGAGATACAAAGAGAAATTCCATTCAAAATAACTGTTGATAGCATAAAATATTTGGGAATCTACCTACCAAAGGAAAGTCAGGAATTATATGAGCAAAATTACAAAAAAGTTTTCACACAAATAAAGTCAGACTTAAATAATTGGAAAAAATATTAAGTGCTCTTGGATAGGCCGAGCAAATATAATAAAGATGACAATACTCCCTAAACTAATCTATTTATTTAGTGCTATACCAATCAGACTTCCAAGAAAATATTTTAATGATTTAGAAAAAATAACAACAAAATTCATATGGAACAATAAAAAGTCGAGAATCTCAAGGGAATTAATGAAAAAAAAATCAAATGAAGGTGGTCTAGCTGTACCTGATCTAAAATTATATTATAAAGCAGCAGTCACCAAAACCATCTGGTATTGGCTTAGAAATAGATTAGTTGATCAGTGGAAAAGGTTAGGTTCACAAGACAGAATAGTCAACTATAGCAATCTAGTGTTTGACAAACCCAAAGATTCTAAATTTTGGGATAAGATTTCATTATTTGATAAAAACTGCTGGGATAACTGGAAATTAGTATGGCAGAAATTAGGCAAGGACCCACACTTAACACCACATACCAAGATAAGATCAAAATGGGTCCATGACCTAGGCATAAAGAACGAGATTATAAATAAATTAGAAGAACATAGGATAGTTTATCTCTCAGACTTGTGGAGGAGAAAGAAATTTGTGACCAAAGATGAACTAGAGACCATTACCAATCACAAAATAGAAAATTTTGATTATATCAAATAAAAAGCCTTTGTACAAACAGAACGAATGCAAACAAGATTAGTAGGGAAGTAACTAACTGGGAAAACATCTTTACAATTAAAGGTTCTGATAAAGGCCTCATTTCCAAAATATATAGAGAACTGACTCAAATTTATAAAAATCAAGCCATTCTCCAATTGATAAATGGTCAAAGGATATGAACAGACAATTTTCAGATGAAGAAATTGAAACTATTACCACTCACATGAAAAAGTGTTCCAAATCACTATTGATCAGAGAAATGCAAATTAAGACAACTCTGAGATATCACTACACTCCTGTCAGATTGGCTAAGATGACAGGAAAAAACAATGATGAATGTTGGAGGGGATGCGGGAAAACGGGGACATTGATGCATTGTTGGTGGAGTTGTGAACGAATCCAGCCATTCTGGAGAGCGATCTGGAATTATGCCCAAAAAGTTATCAAACTGTGCATACCCTTTGATCCAACAGTGTTTCTATTGGGCTTATACCCCAAAGAGATACTAAAAAAGGGAAGGGGACCTGTATGTGCCAAAATGTTTGTAGCAGCCCTGTTTGTAGTGGCTAGAAACTGGAAAATGAGTGGATGCCCATCAATTGGAGAATGGCTGGGTAAATTGTGGTATATGAACGTTATGGAATATTATTGCTCTGTAAGGAATGACCAGCAGGATGAATACAGAGAGGCTTGGAGAGACCTACATGGACTGATGCTAAGTGAGATGAGCAGAACCAGGAGATCATTATACACTTCGACAACGATATTGTATGAGGATGTATTCTGATGGAAGTGGATTTCTCTGACAAAGAGACTTAACTGAGTTTCATTGGAGAAATGATGGACAGAAACAGCTACACCCAAAGAAGGAATACTGGGAAATGAATGTGAACTATTTGCAATTTTGATTTTCTTCCGAGTTATTTTTACCTTCTGAATCCAATTCTCCCTGTGCAACAAGAGAACTGTTTGGTTCTGCAAATATGTATTGTATCTAGGATATACTGCAACATGTTTAGCATATATAGGACTGCTTGCCATCCTGGGGGGGGGGGAGGAGGGAGGGAGGGGAAAAAACGAAACATAAGTGATTGCAAGGGATAATGTCGTGTAGAAATTATCCTGGCATGGATTCTGTCAATGCGAAGTTATTATTAAATAAAATAAAATTTATTAAAAAAAAAAAAAAAAAAAAAAAAACAATGCATTAGTGTCCCAGTTTTCCCACATCCCTTTCCACATTTATCATTATCTTTTCCTGTCCTTTTAGTTAATCTGGGAGGTATGAGGTGGTACCTCAGAGTTCTTTTAAACTGCATTTCTCAAATCCATATCAAGTTAGAACATTTTTCATGTGACTATAGATGGCTTTAATTTCATCATCTGAAAAATGTCTATTCATATGCTTTGGCCATTTATGAACTGGGGAATGATTTGTATTCTTAGAAATTTGACACAATTCTTCATATATATCTAGAAATGAGATCTTTATTACAAATGCTGGCTGTACATAGTTTCCCCCAGTTTTGTACTTCCCTTTTAATCTTGTTTTTTGCTGGTTTTGTTTATGCAAAAGGTTTTTAATTTAAAGTAATCAAAGTTTTCTATTTTGCCTTTAATATTGTTCTCTAGGTCTTCTTTGGGAAATTCCTCGCTTCTTCAAAGATCTAATAGGTAAATTTTTCCTTGCTTTTCTAATTTGTTTATAGTATCATCCTTTATGCCCAAATCATGTACCCATTTTCATATATTTTGATATGGGGTGTGATGTAGGACTATGTCCTATGTTTCTGACATATTTTCCAATTTTCCAAGAAAATTTTCAAATAGTGAGTTCTTATTCCAGTAGGTGGAGTTTGGGGGTAGCTATTCAATGTTTATGACATCAAATACTAGATGACTATAAGCCTTTATTAATATGTCATGTATTTCTAATCTAGGCCACTGATCCAAAATTCTATTTTTTAGCCAGTACCAAATGTTTTGATGGCTGCTGCTTTATAATAAAGTTTTAGATTTGGTACTGCTAAGCCACCATCACTTGTATTTTATTTTTATTAATTACCTTGATATTCTTGATCTTCTGTTCTCCTAGATAAATTTTGTTGTTGTTTTCTAGTTCTATAAATAATGTTTTGGCCATTTGATTTGTATGACACTTTACAAGTAGACCAATTTAGGCAGAATTGTCATTTTTTTTAAAATATTAGCTTGGCCTACCCATGAGCAATTAATATTTTGCCAATTGGTTTGATCTGACTTTATTTGTGTGAGAAATGTTTTTAATTATGTTGCAATTCTTGCGTTTGTCTTGTAGATAGACTGTCAAGTGTTTTATTTTGTCTACAGTAATTTTAAATGGAATTTTTCTTTCATTCTTTTGTTGATAGGCTTTTTCAAATATATAGAAATGCTAATGATTTTTGTGGATACATTTTATATCCTTCAACTTTGCTAAAGCTGCTAATTAATTCAAGTAGGTTTTTTTTTTAATTTTCTAGGATTCTCTAAACATATCATCTACAAAGAGTGATAGTTTTATCTCCTCATATGCTATTCTAATTCCTTTAATTTATTTTTATTTTCTTATTGCTAAAGTCAACATTTCTAGTATAATATTGATTAATAATGGTGATAATGGGTATCCTTATTTCTTTTTCTTTCTTTCTTTCTTTCTTTCTTTCTTTCTTTCTTTCTTTCTTTCTTTCTTTCTTTCTTTCTTTCTTTTTTTTTTTTTTGCTTTTATGGTTAAACTCTGCTGTCCCACACTCCCTGTGCAACTCTAAACCTTGGCTTAGGAAGTAACTTTGGCTGCTCTTTTCCAGAAACAAACTACTTTCTCAGAGTTTGCCTTCTGAGTTGGTACTGGAAGTTACCCCACTGATTCGCTCCTCTACTGAGTCAGAACTGAGAATCTTGGTTACAGATTTGCTGTGATTAAGACTCTCTAACTGGCTTCTTCAGAGTCTATCTGAGCCTTTTCACCCCAGTGAGACTGACTTTTTTTTTTCTGAGGCAGTTGGGGTTAAGTGATTTGTCCAGGGTCATATAGCTAGGAAGTGTTAAGTGTCTTAGACCAGATCTGCACTCAGGTTCTATATGGCCCATGGCTACTTACTTGTTGCTGTATTTATGTTGCCTTGTTGTCTACTCATGTCCCCCATATTGTGTTAAGTGAGTGGGGTGTGAATATGGCTGGCAATTTTGGATCCTGTAGGTGTCTGGCAGTGCTAACCTGGGGTCATAGTGGGGGTTTCTGGTCTTTGCTGAAGCTGATTGAGTTTTTCTGCATTTCTGCAGGGTTACATTGAAACACTGTCTGCTGAAAGATGCTTATTTGCATAGGGCTATGTTGAAGCATGTGAGGGTTTTCATAATTGTAGAACAAGGATGATTTTATTGTGTCAAGAATTTCCCACCAATATAATAGTGGAACTCCTGTCTATTTTTCTTTCATTGTTGTTTGCTCTTTGTTCTCAAAGAGAATCAGGGAGGTGATGCCATGACATGCAAGTGAATTGGATTTAAGTGAGGGAGAACTGTGCAAGATCCTCCCTCATTTTCTCCTCCAGAGCCATCTGGATACAATAGTAAGATATAGATCAACAGGACAGGAGATGGCCATGGATGAAATGGGAGACCTTGGGCTTTTTAAGCTAAGATCTTCTACAGGTCTCAATTGGCCTGAATCCACACCCATTCAGTGATTAAAGCTAGGTAGCACTGAGACAAAGAATCTTTTCTTTCACCTAGTCCAAAAAGAAATTTTAAATACATACATATGGGAGGGGGATTTCTGGCCATAATAGATCATGAAAAATGAGAACCATGCCTTCAAACAAAACCGGGAGGTGGGGGCAGAGCCAAGATGGCAGAGAATAGACATGACTTTCTGTGATCTCCTCTGAACTTTTCTCAAGTCAACAGTAGATTGAGCCTCTAAATTGGTTTTTAAAGTGACAGAACCCACAAATATTTGAAATACAACTTATTTCCATAAGAAGATACCTTGGAGATATGAACAGACAATTTTCAGATGATGAAATTGAAACTATTTCTAGCCATTTGAAAAGATGCTCCACGTCATTATTAATCAAAAAAAATGCAAATTAAGACAACTCTGAGAAACCACTTACACACCTGTCAATTTGGCTAAGATGACAGGAAAAAATAATGACAAATGTTGGAGGGGATGCAGGAAACCTGAGACACTGATGCATTGTTGGTGGAGTTGTGAATGAATCCAATCATTCTGGAGAGCAATCTAGAATTATGCCCAAAAAGTTATCAAACTGTGCATACCCATTTTTTTTAGCAGCAATGGATTTATTTATGCCAAAGCTTTTAAATTTTCTGTATTTCCCTCTATCCCATTGTACCTCCTTCTTTGCTCCCATCTCCTTTTTTATTTTATTTTATTTTATTTAATAATAACTTTATATTGACAGAATCCATGCCAGGGTAATTTTTTACATTATCCCTTGCACTGGCTTCTGTTTCGATTTTTCCCCTCCCTCCCTCCACCCCCTCTCCTAGATGGCAAGCAGCCCTATATATGTTAGATATGTTGCAGTATATCCTAGATACAATATATTTGTGCAGAACCAGTTCTCTTGTTGCACAGGGAGAATTGGATTCAAAAGGTAAAAAATAACTCGGGAAGAAAATCAAAAATTCAAATAGTTCATGTTCATTTCCCAGTGTTCTTTCTTTGGGTGTAGCTGCTTCTGTCCATCGTTGATCAATTGAAACTGAGTTAGATCTTCTCTTTGTCAAAGAAATCCACTTCCATCAGAATACATCCTCATACAGTATCGTTGTCGAAGTGTATAATGATCTCCTGGTCCTGCTCATTTCATTTAGCATCAGTTCATGTAGGTCTCTCCAATCCTCTCTGTATTCATCCTGCTGGTCATTCCTTACAGAACAATAATATTCCATAACATTCATATACCACAATTTACCCAGCCATTCTCCAATTGACGGGCATCCATTCATTTTCCAGTTTCTAGACACTACAAACAGGGCTGCCACAAACATTTTGGCACATATAGGTCCCTTTCCCTTCTTTAGTATCTCTTTGGGATATAAGCCCAGTAGTAGCACTGCTGGATCAAAGGGAATGCACGGTTTGATAATTTTTTGGGCATAATTCCAGATTGCTCTCCAGAATGGTTGGATTTGTTCACAACTCCATCAGCAATTCATCAGTGTCCCAGTTTTCCCATGGAATCCAACCATTCTTGAGATTGGTTGAGGAGGATTGGAGAGACCTACATGAACTGATGCTAAATGAAATGAGCAGGACCAGGAGATCATTATACACTTCGACAATGATACTGTATGAGGATGTATTCTGATGGAAGTGGATTTCTTTGACAAAGAGAAGATCTAACTCAGTTTCAATTGATCAACGATGGACAGAAGCAGCTACACCCAAAGAAAGAACACTGGGAAATGAATGGAAACTGTTTGCCTTTTGGTTTTTCTTCCCCGGTTATTTTTACCTTTTGAATCCAATTCTTCCTGTGCAACAAGAGAACTGTTTTGTTCTGCACACATATATTGTATCTAGGATATACTGTGACATATTTAACATGTATAGGACTGCTTGCCATTTGGGGGAGGGAGTAGAGAGGGGGAGGGGAAAAGTTGGAACAGAAATGAGTACAAGTGATAATGTTGTAAAAAATTGCCCAGGTATGGGCTCTGTGAGTAAAAAGTTATAATTATTTAAAAAAAAAAAAGAAAGAAAGAAAAGAAAAGAAAGAAAGGAAAAAAGGGAAAAAAACAGAAAATAAATTTTAAAAATTGAAAAAAAAAGAAGATACCTTGGAAGAACAAAACAGGTCTATTTCAAATGGGCAAGGAGACAGGAGCTGGGGTGGGAAGCCAGAGCATTGTGCATCCCGCACCAGGAAATCTTCTGTCCTGGTTCCAAACAGGTGGTTTGGCAGATTTGCTACAAAAGGCAAATTGTAAACCACTGAGCCCTTGAAGAATGTGAGGCCTGGCTGGGATTACTCAGCCAGGTTCTTTGTCCAAACATCTGTTCTGTATCAGTTTAACCTTGGCAAATTTTTTCTTGCTTACTATCTGTTTGTTCTTGACTTTTATAACTTGAAATTGGAAGGGATTGAATTTAGAATGAGAATAAGAGAAATCAGAGAGGGTAAAAAAAAAAACCTAACTTTGAAGTCACTTTGAAATGTGACTTAACATTTCAAAAAAATAATAATAACTCAGTTTCCAATTGATAAACAGTTAAAAAATATGAATAGGCAATTTTCAGATAAAGAAATTAAAATCATTTCTAGTCATATGAAAGGTGCTCTAAATCACTATTGATCAGAGAAATTGAAATTAAGACAACTCTGAGATACCACTACACACCTGTCAGATTGGCTAATATGACAGGAAAATATAATGATGAATGTTGGAGGGGATGTGGAGGGACACTAATAAATTATTGGTGAAACTGAATAGATCTAGTCATTCTGGAGAGCATTTTGGAACTATGCTCAAAAAATTATCAAACTGTGCTTATCCTTTGATCCAGCAATGTTTCTACTAGGCTTATATGCCAAAGAGATCTTAAAGGAGAGAAAGAGACACACATGTGCAAAAACATTTCTGGCAGCCTTTTTGTAGTGGCAGGAAACTGGAAACTGAGTGTATACACATCAATTGGAGAATGGGTGAATAAATTATGGTATATGAATGTTATGGAATATTATCAGCAGGGTGATTTTAGAGACTCCTGGAGAAAGTTATATGAACTGATGCTAAATGAAATGAGCAGAACCAGGAGATTATTGTACATGGCAACAACAATATTATATAACAATAGATTCTGATGGGCATGACTCTTTCCAACAATGAGAAGATTGAGGCCAGTTTCAATGATCTTGTGATGAAGAGAGCCATCTGTACCCAGAAAGAAGACTACAGGAATGGAGTATGAATCATAACATAACATTCTCACTCTTTTTGTTGTTGTTCATCTGCATTTTGCTTTCTTGTTCATTTTCTCTTCTTTTTGATCCAATCTTTTTTGTGCATCAAGATAATTGTATAAATATATTTACTTATATTGGATCTAACATATATTTTAACATGTATACTATATATTGGATTACTTGCCATCTAGGAGAGGGGTGGAGGTGAGTAAGGGAAAACTTGGAACACAGGGCTATGCAAGGATCAATGTTGAAAAAATTATCTGTGTATATGTTTTTTTTTTTTTTAATTTTTTATTTAATAATTACATTATATTGACACTCATTTCTGTTCCGATTTTTTTTCCCCTCCCTCCCTCCACCCCCTCCCCTAGATGGCAAGCAGTCCTTTATATGTTGGATATGTTGCAGTATATCCTAGATACAATATATGTTTGCAGAACCGAACAGTTCTCTTGTTGTGTAGGGAGAATTGGATTCAGAAGGTATAAATAATCCGGGAAGAAAAACAAAAATGCAGATAGTTCACATTCGTTTCCCAGTGTTCTTTCTTTGGGTGTAGCTGCTTTTGTCCATCATTTATCAATTGAAACTCAGGTCTCTTTGTCAAAGAAATCCACTTCCATCAAAATATGTCCTCATACAATATCGTTGTCGAAGTGTATAATGATCTCCTGGTTCTGCTCATTTCACTTAGCATCAGTTCATGTAGGTCTCTCCAAGCCTCTCTGTATTCATCCTGCTGGTCATTTCTTACAGAACAATAATATTCCATAACATTCATATACCACAATTTACCCAGCCATTCTCCAATTGATGGGCATCCATTCATTTTCCAGTTTCTAGCCACTACAAACAGGGCTGCTACAAACATTTTGGCACATACAGGTCCCTTTCCCTTCTTTAGTATTTCTTTGGGATATAAGCCCAATAGAAACACTGCTGGATCAAAGGATATGCACATTTTGATAATTTTTTGGGCATAATTCCAGATTGCTCTCCAGAATGGTTGGATTCGTTCACAACTCCACCAACAATGCATTAGTGTCCCAGTTTTCCCGCATCCCCTCCAACATTCATCATTATTTTTTCCTGTCATCTTAGCCAATCTGACAGGTGTGTAGTGATATCTCAGAGTTGTCTTAATTTGCATTTCTCTGATCAATAATGATTTGGAACACTCTTTCATATGAGTGGTAATAGTTTCAATCTCATCCTCTGAAAATTGTCTGTTCATATCCTTTGACCATTTATCAATTGGAGAATGGCTTGATTTCTTATAAATTTGAGTCAGTTCTCTATATATTTTGGAAATGAGGCCTTTATCAGAACCTTTAACTGTGAAAATGTTTTCCCAGTTTGTTGCTTCCCTTCTAATCTTGTTTGCATTAGTTTTATTTGTACAAAGGCTTTTTAATTTGATGTAATCGAAATTTTCTATTCTGTGATCAGTAATGGTCTCTAGTTCATCTTTGGTCACAAATTTCTTTCTCCTCCACAAGTCTGAGAGATAAACTATTCTATGTTCCTCTAATTTATTTATAATCTCGTTCTTTATGCCTAGGTCATAGACCCATTTTGATCTTATCTTGGTATATGGTGTTAAGTGTGGGTCCATGCCTAATTTCTGCCATACTAATTTCCAATTATCCCAGCAGTTTTTATCAAATAATGAATTCTTTTCCCAGAAGTTAGGGGCTTTGGGTTTGTCAAACACTAGATTGCTATAATTGACTATTCTGTCTTGTGAGCCTAGCCTTTTCCACTGATCCACTAATCTATTTCTTAGCCAATACCAAATGGTTTTGGTGACTGCTGCTTTATAATATAATTTTAGATCAGGTACAGCTAGGCCACCTTCATTTGATTTTTTTTTCATTAGTTCCCTTGAGATTCTCGACTTTTTATTGTTCCATATGAATTTTGTTGTTATTTTTTCTAGATCAATAAAATATTTTCTTGGAAGTCTGATTGGTATAGCACTAAATAAATAGATTAGTTTAGGGAGTATTGTCATCTTTATTATGTTCGCTCGGCCAATCCAAGAGCACTTAATATTTTTCCAATTATTTAAGTCTGACTTTATTTGTGTGGAGACTTTTTTATAATTTTGTTCATATAATTCCTGACTTTCCTTTGGTAGATAGATTCCCAAATATTTTATGGTATCAACAGTTATTCTGAATGGAATTTCTCTTTGTATCTCTTGCTGTTGGGTTTTGTTGGTGATGTATAAAAATGCTGAGGATTTATGGGGATTTATTTTGTAGCCAGCTACTTTGCTAAAATTATGAATTATTTCCAATAGCTTTTTGGTAGAATCTCTGGGGTTCTCTAGGTATACCATCATATCATCTGCAAAGAGTGATAGTTTGGTTTCCTCATTGCCTACTCTAATTCCTTTTATATCTTTCTCGACTCTTATTGCCGAGGCTAGTGTTTCTAATACGATATTAAATAATAATGGTGATAGTGGGCAACCTTGCTTCACTCCAGATCTTACTGGGAAAGGTTCCAGTTTTTCCCCATTGCATATGATGCTTACTGATGGTTTTAAATATATGCTCCTGACTATTTTAAGGAAAAGTCCATTTATTCCTATGCTCTCAAGTGTTTTTATTAGGAATGGATGTTGGATTTTATCAAATGCTTTTTCTGCATCTATTGAGATGATCATGTGGTTTTTGTTTGTTTGGTTATTGATATAGTCAATTATGCTAATAGTTTTCCTAATATTGAACCAGCCCTGCATTCCTGGTATAAATCCTACTTGGTCATAGTGTATTATCCTGGTGACAATTTTCTGTAATCTTTTTGCTAATATTTTATTTAAGA
Source organism: Antechinus flavipes (assembly GCF_016432865.1). Taxonomy (NCBI): domain Eukaryota; kingdom Metazoa; phylum Chordata; class Mammalia; order Dasyuromorphia; family Dasyuridae; genus Antechinus; species Antechinus flavipes. The sequence goes on from NC_067403.1 coordinate 131,654,317, forward strand.
TTTTAGCATCAATATTCATTAGGGAGATTGGTCTATAATTTTCTTTCTCTGTTTTCAGCCTACCTGGTTTAGGTATCAGTACCATATCTGTGTCATAAAAGGAGTTTGGTAGGACTCCTTCAATCCCTATTTTTTCAAATAGTTTATATAACATTGGAGTTAATTGTTCTTTAAATGTTTGGTAGAATTCACATGTAAATCCATCTGGTCCTGGGGATTTTTTCTTAGGGAGTTGATTGATAGTTTGTTCTATTTCTTTTTCTGAGATGGGACTGTTTAGGATATTTACTTCTTCCTCTGTTAGTTTGGGCAAGCTGTATTTTTGGAGGTATTTTTCTATTTCATTTAAGTTGTCGAATTTATTGGCATAAAGTTGGGCAAAGTAACTCCTAATTATTGCTCTAATTTCCTCTTCGTTAGTGGTGAGTTCTCCCTTTTCATTTTTAAGACTAACAATTTGATTTTCCTCTTTCCTTTTTTTAATCAGATTTACTAAGGGTTTGTCTATTTTGTTGGTTTTTTCATAGAACCAACTCTTAGTTTTATTAATCAATTCAATAGTTTTTTTACTTTCAATTTTATTGATCTCACCTTTTACTTTTAGAATTTCAAGTTTAGTGTTTGACTGGGGGTTTTTAATTTGTTCCTTTTCTAGCCTTTTTAATTGCAAACCCAATTCATTGACCTTCTCTTTCTCTATTTTATACAAATAGGCCTCTAGAGATATGAAATTTCCCCTTATTACCGCTTTGGCTGCATCCCATACATTTTGGTATGATGTCTCATTATTATCGTTTTCTTGGGTGAAGTTATTAATTATGTCTATGATTTGCTGTTTTACCCAATCATTCTTTAGTATGAGATTATTTAGTTTCCAATTATTTTTTGGTCTACTTCCCCCTGGTTTTTTGTTGAATGTAATTTTCATTGCATCGTGGTCTGAAAAGGATGCATTTACTATTTCTGCCTTACTGCATTTGAGTTTGAGGTTTTTATGCCCTAATATATGGTCAATTTTTGTATAGGTTCCATGAACTGCTGAAAAGAAAGTGTATTCCTTTCTGTCTCCATTACATTTTCTCCAGAGATCTATCATATCTAGCTTTTCTAGTATTCTGTTTACCTCTTTGACTTCTTTCTTATTTATTTTCTGGTTTGATTTATCTAATTCTGAGAGTGCAAGGTTAAGATCTCCCACTATTATAGTTTTACTGTCTATTTCTTCTTGCAGCTCTCTTAGTTTCTCTTTTAAGAATTTAGATGCTACCCCACTTGGTGCATATATGTTTAATATAGATAGTGCTTCATTATCCATGCTACCCTTTAGCAAGATGTAGTGTCCTTCCTTATCTCTTTTAATTAGGTCAATTTTTGCTTTAGCTTGATCTGAGATCAGGATGGCTACCCCTGCTTTTTTGACTTCACCTGAAGCATAGTAAATTTTGCTCCAACCTTTTACCTTTAACCTGCATGTATCTCCCCGCTTCAGGTGTGTTTCCTGTAAACAACATATTGTAGGATTCTGGCTTTTAATCCATTCTGCTAACCGCTTCCTCTTTATGGGGGAGTTTACCCCGTTCACATTTATGGTTAGAATGACCAATTCTGTATTACTTGCCATCTTGTTAACCCCGATTTATGCTTTCCTCCCTTCTTTCCCCTTTCCCCCTTCCAAGTATTAAGCTTGTGAGCACCCCTTGCTTCTCACAGCCCTCCCTTTTTAGTGTCCCTCCCCCCGCCTTAGAGTTCCTCCCCCTATCTTACCCCTTTCCCTCCCAGTTCCCATATTCCCTTCCGCTTAGCTTATTCCTTCCCTTTCCACTTTTCCCTTCTCACTTTTCAATGAGATGGGAGAAGTTTCACCATAGATTGAATATGTCTTAAGATTTTTCACTTAAAGCCAATTCTGAAGGCAGTAAGATACCCACTATATTCATCCCCCTCCATTCTTTCTCTCAGATATAATAGGTTTCCTATGCCTCTTCATGTGATGTACTACCCCCACTTTACCCTTTTTCTGGTACAGTGTCCTTTCCACATCAATTTCTAGAACAAGGTATACATGTATTCTTTATACATCTATATAGTCAAAATATAGTTCCCAAGATTAATCTTTACCTTTTTAGATTTCTCTTGAGTTCTATATTTGTAGATCAAACTTTTTGTTAAGTTCTGGTTTTTTCATCAGAAATAGATGAAATTCGCTTACTTCGTTGAATGTCCATCTTCTTCCCTGGAAAAAGATGCTCATTCTCGCTGGGTAAGTTATTTTTGGTTGCATACCAAGTTCCTTAGCCTTTCGGAATATCATATTCCAGGCCCTTCGATCTTTTAATGTGGATGCTGCCAGATCTTGGGTGATCCTTATCGTGGCTCCTTGATACTTGAATTGGGTTTTTCTAGCCGCTTGCAATATTTTTTCTTTCATCTGAGGGTTCTGGCATTTGGCCACTATATTCCTTGGTGTTTTGATTTTAGGATCCCTTTCAGTGGGTGATCGATGAATCCTTTCAATGTTTATTTTTTCCTCTGTTCCTATGACTTCTGGGCAGTTCTCTTTGATAATTTCCTGGAAGACAATGTCCAGGCTCTTTTTTTCATCATGTTTTTCTGGGAGTCCAATGATTCTCAGATTGTCTCTCCTGGATCTGTTTTCCAGGTCTGTTGTCTTCCCCAGAAGGTATTTCACATTTTTCTCCATTGTTTGATTTTTTTGGATTTGCTTGACTGATTCTTCTTGTCTCCTCGAGTCATTCAATTCCACTTGTTCAATTCTGATTTTCAGTGAAGTATTCTCTTCACTCACTTTTTTAAAATCTTTCTCTAATTGTCCAATTGAGTTCTTTTGTTCTGTGGAATTTTTTTCCATTTCGCCAATTTTGTTTTTTAGAGAGCTGTTTTCTGTTTCCAGTTCACTAATCCTATTTTTCAAGGATTTTACTTCTTTATCCACTCTCTCTTTAACTGACTTCTCCAGGCTCTTTTCCCACTTTTCTTCTAGCTCCCTTGTGAGAGCCTTTTTAATCACTTCTATGAGGTTCATCTGTGCTGAGGAACAGACGCTCTCCTCCTTTGGGGAATCACCTGGGGACTGTCTGTTTTTAGTCTCCTCAGGATTTAGAGTCTGCTCTCTATCTGTATAGAAGCTGTCAAGGGTTAAAGTCCTCTTCAGCTTCTTGCTCATTCTGTCTATTAATCAGAGACAAACTAGCAAAGAAAAACAGAAAAAACTGGAGTCTTTCTTTGGGGGGGGGGGGGGGGCTGGGTGTGTTATCGAGCTTCCTCTACAGACTGCAGGGGGCAGCAGTGAGGCACTAGCAGGACTGTGCTGCGCCTGCGCTCTGAGATCCCAGAGCGTGCTGAGTCACTGAGGGGGGGGAAAGGGGGGGCGGCCAGGTCCTGAGAGACTCCAGCTGTTTGCGGTTGTGTTCTTCAGCCCCGGTGTTTTTAGCTTCTCTGCTGGGCTGTTGACTTGCTGCAGGTTCCAAACCTGTAGCGAAGCTCTCCCCGCAGAGACGGCTACGATCACTCCCCACCCCCTCTCAGCTCTGCTTCCGTGCTCTCACTGCCGCTGCCCTCAGCCTGCGTCCGATCTAAAACCGCCCCAGCCCTCCAGTAAAGACAGACCTTTCTTGGCGGATCTCAAGGATGGCTTCTCTTGGTAACTATTTGTGGGTTTTTTTCAGTCAAGCATTGATTCAGAGGCTTGTAATGAAGTGGATAGTGAGAGAAAGCGCGGAGCTTATGCAACTGTGAGCCTCCTCTCCGCCATCTTAACTGGAAGTCAAGAAATCTGTGTATATGTTTTGAAAATAGAAAAAACTTTAATAATAATTTTTTAAAAGATGGAAAAAAAAAAGAAAAAAAAATCTAACTCTCACTAATGACCTATAGATCCTAGGCCAAGCCCCATTTGGTCATTGCTTGGGTCCTGATTGATTCACATTGAATGTAAATAGCAATTATTTCTGTTTTGGCTAGAAACCCTTAGGCTCTTTCCTTGTCATATTATTTATTTAGATTGTCTTTTTGATTTGGTGAAAAAGGAACGTCTTTGCCTTAATCAGTGAATGGGTGTGCCTCAGGCAAACTGAAACCTATTAAAACCTTAGCTTAAAAAGGCTTCCATTTTATCCAGGGCCATCTCAAGTCCTTTTACCATTTGACCCCAGAAAGTGAAGCAGGTGATCTTGCACATTCCTCCCTCACTTAAATCCAATTCACTTGCATGTCCTAGCATCACTTCATTGATGTCTTGGTCCTCTTTGAAAAAAAAGGATAAACAACAACCTTTGTGAGTAAAGCTGGTCTACATAGTAGATGGACTTGATCAATTGAAAGACTCCTTTCTTTCTTCCTTCCTTCTTTCCTTCCCTCATTCTTTCCTTCCCTTCTTCTCTTTTCTCCCTCTGTCACATAAGATATCATACCCTTACCTACAGATGCTCTTAAAAACATTTTTCCCTTTTTCTTCTGCAACTCTGAATCCTCCCAAGATATATTTCTTTCACTAAAAGAATAACCAAAGAGAATGGGTTCAAATTTCAGATTCCTAATACTTGTTGGATTTTATTATCTCTCTGGCATCAGTCTCTCAATTAATTAATAGGCACTTATATTATTTATCTTATTATAGGCAAGTCATAATAGTAAAAAGTTTAGCATTAATATGGATCTAATTACTTTAAATTATATTATCAAAATGAGTTAAAAACATTTTCCTTTTGGTGGTGGGGTGGGGAATTTTCCAAGGAAATTTTATATATACCATTGTTTCTATGGGAAAATGTATTCTGAATCCTCAGATTCAGGCTTATAATAAACTTTTGGAATGTGACATATTGATCTTCTTGATTCTATACCTTAGGTAACATTTGAGGTGCTTTTTCCCTCTCTGTCTCTAATTTTAGAATCCTTTGAATTTCCAAGCCATCAACATGTCTGCCACTGAATTTTTCCCATGATCTGCTTCAGGAATTACCCTGAAATCAAAAATTTTGCCTTGCTTTCCCTCTCTCCTATTAGTATAAAAGTCTTATTGATAGACTTAAAAGAAATTGTTGAAATGAGACAAGTCCATCCTCCCTGCTTCTGTAAGTTGAAGGTTTACAGACTTTTCCAACCATCCTGAATCTTAGGTTTCCTCAAAGAATTATCATCATCCCATTAGAATGTGAACATCTTGAGGGCAGTCTGTCTTAGCACAATACTTAGAACAAAGTAAATACTTAATTTCTTCCATTTTATTCTATACAGTTCATAATCAATAAATTCTTGTACAAGGCAGCTAAGTGCTGCAGTGGATTGAGCTTAAGGCCTGAAGCTAGAAAGACTCTTCTTTCTAAGTTCAAATATGACCTCAAATACTAACTATATGATGGTGTTCTTTTTACTATTGTCTTGGTCTGTTCTCTATTCTTTCAAATAGCAGAGTGCTCATAATAAAAGCACTTAATTACTTTGTATCATTCTATTTTAAAAAATACTGAAAATCAGAAATTATTGGAACACTTGATGCTACCCTATTATTTATCAGGAGCTTAAAAAGCTGATTTTTTTGACTCAGGGAATTATTTTTATTTAGATTTAAATCAAGCTTTACAATTAGAAGCATTGTAGAGATATTGCCCCATGTGATTCTTATAACAACCATATGAAGAAGTCAATATTATTTTTATCCCCATTTTATGGATGGTGAAATTGATGCTTAGTATTTACATGATTGAATCAAAGAATATTGGAGAATTGTAGCACTGATTTCCATATCTTAAAACTTTATATCTACAAATATTTTGCAATGTGATGAATAAATGTGTTTTATAACTTACCAGTCATCTAAGTTATTCATTAGACTATTATTTTATATTTTTACTTAATACTGACTGCCTCTCATGCCCCCATTTACTTGCTCTTAGGTTTTTGCTGTTCAGTTTTTTTTTTTTCAGTTGGATTCATCTTGGCAAGGATATTGGAAGGTTTTCTTTCTCCAACTCATTTTGCTGGTGAGGAAATGAGGCAAACAAGAGTTAAGTGACTTGCCAAGGGTCACAGAGTGTAATGACCGCGTATTTAAAATCAGCCGGAGTCAGGAATTCAGGTTAAGGGAAAAATCTTCAATCTTTATTGAAGTGAAGAGATGAATAAGGATTGTGATAGCAATATGGGCAAGAAAGATTGCGATAGCAATATGGGCAGCTGCAACAGGAAGCCAGCTAACAGAAGGGTATATGAGCTGAAAAGCCATCACAATGGCAATGCAACCAGTCTCTCCTTCCCCTTCCTTTTCCACTCCCCTGCCTCCACCCACCAAAATCGTCATTTCCTACACACTTGCACAAAGAGTGAGAGGGGGCCATTCTTTCTCCAAGCATATATATTAATAGAGTATGGTCCAATTACTATTTAGCCTCATGTGCTTGGGACCTCAGTGCATCAACTCAAGCCTCAGCCCATTACAACAGAGGTAATAGGTGTTTGAAGCAAGATTTGAAATCAAGATTAGTCATCCTGTTTTCAGGACTGTCATTGTGCTGCTTATCTGCCCTAATTTCTATTAGGTTGCCATAATTTTTCCTCATTTATAAAATGAAAGAGTTAGGCTAAATGTCCTCTTCCAACTAAATCTGTAATCCTATGGTTTAATTGTTCTTAGGTAAAGATATTGTGATTATTAACTAAAAACATATCCTCAGAATTGACTTTCCTTTGTCTGTCCACAATTGTTTTAATTTATAAAGAATCAATAATAAGAGTTTCTCTGAAGGGAGTTGCCTTCACTAATGCAGATCACACCCAAATTTATACCCAGTTGATAAATCCTATGGAGCAGTCCAAGGAATATGGAAATTGGGATGCCCAGAATTCACAGCTAGTCTTCACTTCCCAAAAAAATCCAAACAAACAAAAAACCACAAACTCAGACTTTTATGATGCTAAATATTGATCTCTATACATAATATGCTGTGTCTGATGTATCACATACAAATAAAAATTCATTTTGAAATTCATTGTCCAAGCTTGGACTTAAAGTAAGTATATGAGAATCTTCCACAGATTCTTTGCAGAAGTAGGGGAGAATAACACTTCTAGAATGTTAAATTATTTTCAAAATATTGGTTATTTTTGATGAGTCTCTCTCCTCTTTTCATTTTTTAATTATGAGAGGGGGAGAAGAAAGTAATATAGTGGGACATATAAGTGACAAAAACTGTATCTATGAAAAATATATCTATGAAAAATTGGAAGCAATTATTTATCTATACCAAGGTAAAAAGAATGAACTCTTCTTTCTAAACTATATAGGCTTAGTAAAAGGAGTCAAAATTTCAAGTCAGGTTTTAATTTCATTTCTGAATTTGTGAATGAGTTTGTACTCTGCTGGAAAACTTTCCTTACCTCAATGTCTCTGGTATAAAATGAGACAGATCATAATGGTTCTTTGGAGCAATTCTTAGTTATGTTGCTAGTGAATGTCTGTGAAGGGATTTGAATTACTGTCTTTTAGACTCAACGCCCAGAAATTTGTTTCACTGATTAGAAGAATGTGTGTGCATATGTATGCATATATGTATGTGTGCATACACACATGCATGTATATTTGTGCATATGTATATTGTGTGTATTGTACAGTGTATACTATTTTGTCCTTTTGTTTCCTTAGTGAAGGGGATTATTGCTCATCTGTCATTTTCAAAGAGGACCACTAACATCGTGGGTTCTGTCTTGATGTGTGTGTATGAATTGTTTTTAAAAGAGGTAGAGTTACATAGTTTTTAGCTTTACCCTCTCTTCCAAAGTAATCAAAGTTTTGTTGCAGGATAAAAGTCATAATGACTAGTAATGGTCCAGGAAGCAATGAATGATCTTGACTGAAGTAGGCCTTGTAAAGTGCTTTAGTATTCCTGGTGAAGAAATCTTACCCAATAATATATGTTAGCAACTATCTTGAAACTCACATAATACTTCATCTTGCAGAGAAAATACTTTAATTCAACTTTCTGATTCCAGGATTAGCCCCAATCCTTTTATGCCATGCTATTCTATATAAACATTTATATATGTGTGTGTATGTGCATATGCATATGAACATGTGATCAATACATATGTATAGCCATATGTGTATTTAACTGCGTATCTATACATATAACTGTGTGTATGTGCAAGTTTTGCCTGAAGATCATTATTTTCAATGAAAGTTTAAACATATATGAATATTTTGAATAATAAATTAGATTTTATTAAAATATTTAAGTAAACTTATTAACTTTTTAATTATTCTGTGTGAAGAATCTATCCCTACTGTGTAGTTAAGTATACATATAGTATATGTAATTTATAATTATTAGTCTATTTATTAATTATTTTCTTAACTAGTCAGTATTCATATAGTAATTTAAGAAAAATTAATGGTTACAGAGGAAATAAAAGGACCACAAAATTATTTAATTTCTAGATCTTATATAAATATCCATGTGTATTTGCTATTTTTCATTAAAAATACAGTATTATTCATGCCTTAGAGATGCACGTACCAGTTGCATTGTGAACAATCTTAAATGCAATGCTGAAAAAAGTGTTAAATACTTTAAATACCATAAGCTATAAGCTTTTCTTTTGTTAAGAAATTGCTGAATTTTGATATTATATTGCTTGTATTCTCAGTGAGTAAGTGAGGAGTTATGTTTCTACAATGCACAGTTCATATCTACTTTGTGTCATAACTGGGAAAATGCTGAAATGGCATAAAATCACAAGCAGAAAGTGATGCCTCCAAAGTCACACTGGTTATTTCTCCTTCCACTCATGTGAAGGCATCTGAGCACCCTTCAAACTCTAAAAGGACAAAACCTTATATCCATGTAGAGTGGGTTGTGTTACAGTGAGCAGCCTGAGCCCAGTAGCCTTCCTATTAGTGGAGGCAGTCCACAGTCGTGCACAAGAGCTCACATACAGCTGCAGTGACATGGTGCTAAGCATGTTTTAAGACTAGTCCCAGTCGAGCAGCATCTTATCCAACCAGAAACAATCCCACAATCCAGTTCTTTTTAAGTGATCATCCTTGTATCATAATAGATTAAGGTAGCAGCTACTTTGGATTATGTTTAATCTAACCTTTATCCATTCACATCTTCACCTGAAACTTACAAGGACCAAGAGTCAATTGCTAGGGCATAATTCACAATGACACTGATCTTTCCTTCCTCACTCTAATTATCTGGATTAAGAATAACACTTTTGAGTAATTATTTTCACATTGGATAAACATTAAGCTTTCCTGGATTTATCTGAGCTTTTTCTTAACATGAAAAAGATCCAAGCAGGCTTATGAGAACATAACTGACAGCAGTGACAGCTTAATCAAGGAAGCCCTAAACAACTACAACAATAAGGAAATGTTTATTTCACATTGTTTAGAAGAATGAGAAAATCAGACCTTCAAACAAATTTAAAGGCAAGAAAGCAAAGGAAGATTTAGAAGTTCAGAAAAGCTATATTATTTTTTTCTTTTTCTCTATTAATCAAGATTCAAAATTTATCAGGTATAATAAAGACTTTGACAATCACAATAGAGAGATGGTCTAAAGATCTAAATGTGCTGGCATTAGTCACAAACATAGAAAATATAGTCCCTCATTTATATGGCCAGTTTAGCATCTGGAAAAAGGAGCAGAATACCTGAGAATTCATATTTGAAAATCAGAACTAATTTGAACTGGGAATTATTAGTTGTATCACATCTAATAGGTATTTTAGTTGTAGGATCATACTGAATTGTAAATCAAGGACTGCACATGCTGCCTAAAATTTCTATCACAAATAGGCTACAAAAATCTTCCAAGCTTGTCTTTGAAACTACCTAAGATCATATGCAATTATACACTAAAATCACATCACAGAGCCCAATTACACTTTGGCTTTCTTGATTCACAGATAACCTCTTAAAGAGTAAACTCTTTCACTGTGTCGACCTCCGACCTCAAGTTCTTTTTCCAGTCTTCCATAGTGCATATGTTCTTCTTCCAGACTGAAGGACCCAAACACAGAATGGCTAAAGAGGCAATCAAAGATTTTGAAGAGTGGCAAGTCCCAGCTCTCTAGACATTAAATTTGCTGTAAAGAGAGTACATGTGATTAATCCCTTATTGTGGTCCTTTCATACATTAACTACATAATGCTGTCATTTTATTCAAACAAAATGAAGATTATTTATGAAAGAATTCACAGTGAGTATTTTTCCATTCATGTTGGGAGTTTAATAATTTATATAGAATAATTCTATTTGGCTTAAAAAACAAAGGAGGACTGTTTGACTAGGTCTGTAAAAAAAAAAAAAAAAAAAAAAAAAAAAAAGGCTTCCAGACAAAGAAATGCATTTACATTGCAGCAGATAAGATTAGAAAGCTTTGCCTCTCTCTGAGGCTGTCATTTTTAACACTCTGTTAATGGCATGTTTCAAGATTACCTTTCCTAAAAAAGCAGGATCTTGATATAGTGGATGGAAATCTTATTTTCTACTGTCTCTAACAACTAACAAGCTAATATGGATTAATCCATGTTTCCCTAATTAACAGGTGTAATAAAATATCAAATATACTTAGTTCATGTGATTTGCTCTAAGAAAAAAAAAAGGGAGACAAGAAAGAAATTTGATTCCATTGTTAATTTAGGACAAATAGCCTAACATACCCAATGATCCATGATCTCATAGATATGAATATTCTCTAGAATACTTAATTAATGTAGGCCACAATTTATCTCTACATGACCTTTCTGTGTGACTCTTGTCCATGATTTTCCATGAGATCCTCAATGTGCTGAAGGCTTTCCTCATTTTATTTTAGAGGAAATAGCTTGTTACAATTGTATAGTATTTTAAAACTAAAATGCACTTTAGTATTATAAAAACTGAAACAGGAGCCCAAGTCTTCTCATTCTTAAGAAAATTTGTTTTCTACTATATTATGCTCCCCTTTTTTGGATGCCATTACAGCATCTTCCACAATATTCTTGAAAGGAAAACTGAAATTTAATGAACCACTTTAAACTTCCATCTGGAAAACAAAGTGTGTCAGTGGCTAAGATGAATGCAGAATACTTCAAAATGCTTTATTTCAGAAACATTCACCATAAATATTACCATTTATGTGTTAGAGAAATGATAAATAGTCCATATTCAAAAACAGTAATGTGAATATATAGTGAACCCTGCACTGGAGCACCCTGAGGAAGACATGTGGAACAGTATTATACACCAGGAAATTCAGACCATTGTCTCATCTCATCTCTGATGTAGTATAGTTCAGAACTCCGAACACAAAAACATAAGGAATAGAGTCTTCCAGACTACTGGCTATTACAGCGTTCCAAGTCATCAGTAAAAGAAATAACTCCTTTGAAGAAAGGACTAATTATGCCTATCAACTAGCCAGTCTAGTTGAATTAGCACAGTGCTGGAGATTGCATTGGGCAGGGAAATTAAACCGTCACCACCACTTTGACACCCTTTCCCTTCAGTCTGAAGAGAATTATGAACTGGAGCCCTACTTTCTAGATAGTCTCTACAGTCATTATTAAAGGGACCAAGAATTAAGAAGAAGGAACATAGGGCTAATGTCAGTGATTACTTAACTAGCATTCGTCATATAATTTCAAGAGACTCAGAAGTGACAGCACTTTATCCCCTTCCTGCTCCAGACTAGTATTCGTTATATTAGCCCAGCTCTTAAAGTCTTATCCTCAAGAACAATTCCTGTTGAGATAAAGCCTGACAATAGTTTCACAGGATACTGAAGCCACAACTACTAAACACCTGAGAAAGAATATTATTGTTGTCCAGCTCTATGGCACTGTGAAATGATTCAACAATAAATATATTCAACAAGTTTCATACGTGGAGCAAAATTAAAGAAAATGAATTACTGTCTACTTTACTACTGAACCCTGAGAACCATGGGACTTTTCTGACTTAGAACTGAATCTTCTTATGTGTCTCTAATTTGAATTTGAGCTCCTTATGAACAAGGACTGAATTGTTTACCACTTTGTTTCTTAGGAACTTATTATGATGCTTTGCACATACCAAGTATATAACAACTAATTCTTTCATTCATACACTATGACTAACTGCTTTTCAAAATCAGATTTTACCCTAATTATTGACTCTACCTTGTAGCAATAAAAGCATTGTATAAACCACAAAGAAATTCAAAGTTATTTAATACAACTTCCCACAGAGTAAAATTATTTTTATTGTATTTGTTGATTGTACATATTAAAAATTGTCTTAAATAAGCCTAAACAAAATGTTTAGATGAGAAAGTGAAAATGTCAGTGAGAAGGTGTAAGGGAATATGTGAAATACTCCTCATATGTCAATAAAGAATTTAAATTATATTTAATTCATTTGACTATCTTGCAAAATTATTATGTGATCCTGTCCTTCCCAATGAGTCCAGAGAAGGATTCAGCAGTGTTAATTTATGAATATGTGAATTTATTATTTTTTAATCTTATTACTTATCACTTATCACTTTTTCACTTATATAACCTAACTTAAATTATGATTAATCAAATGCCAGGCATTTTAAAGTTGCTCAAATGATATAACTGGAAGTCATATCAACTTCTTTATATTAATCTTCTACTATAATATTATTCCAATCCTTTATTGTGAGGACAAGTGGTTTCCTCAAAGTAGAGAAACATTGGCAGGTCCTAACAAACATTATGAACCCAATAACAGATTGCTTGTCATCTGAAGACTACCCTCTGAAGCAAGTTTTATCTATTGGGTTAGCTTCAGGGAGATTTTTTTCTTCTGATCTCATAATTTTAGAATCTCAGCTTTGTTAGAAATATTAGAGTTCATCTGATCCAGTCAGCACCTGTGCAAGAATCTCTTTTTACAATAAACTTAATAGTCAGTTACCTTTCTCTTAGAGACAGCTAATAGAGCAATCATCTAGAATCAGAAAGACTTCAGTTCAAAATTGACTTCAGACAATTATTAACTTCAGACAATTATGTCTGAATGTCAAGGATTAACAAGTCAGATAATCTCTGACTCAGTTTTCTCATTTATAAAATCATATCAAAGATATTGTGCAGGTAAAATAAGATATGATTTGTAAATCATTTCGCAAACCAAAAAACATAATATGATTACTAGCTACATGCTGGGCTACTTTGACAAGTAGGGGGAAAGAGTTTTAATGCAATTCTTGATAGACTGGAAGGCAGAGAATTTGGGTTCTTTCACTTTCACTTTTCACTCACTTGCTAATTTTATGATCTTGGACAAGTCATTTAAACCTCTCGGAGTTTTGTTTTTCACATATATATAAAATGAAAAAGTTGGAGTGATGACTTCTAAGGCATTTTTAAATTATAAATCTATACTCATGACATTTAAGCTCCCTAAATAGAGAGGCAAGAAGCAACTACCTCCTATATAAATTTATTCAAATTCTAAACATTTCAAAATTGTTAGAAAGTTCTTCCTCATATAAAGCATATTTAAACTTGTAATCTGCAACTTTCATTCCTTTCTTATTGTCTTACAGGGCCAAATGGAGCAAGTTACAACTTTCTACCATGTGATAGTGTTTAAAACATTAAAAGAGACCTACCAAGTCTCTCAAACCTGAGTTAAGTATTCTCTTCTTCATTCTAAACATTCTCAGTTATTTTAAAATTTCCCTGTATGGAAAGATTACATCGTGATTACTCTGATCATACTGTTTTCTACTTTTTTGATGTCCTTTTAGATAGATATATAGATACAGTTAGATTTTCATGTTTCATTAAACATAAATGAATATTAAAAAATAAGAACTACTGCTAAAGAATGTAAAATTATATAAAATTATTAAAACACTGGGGAATAATTAAGTAAAAACAAACTGAATATAATGGAATTTATGAGCCTATATATATATATATATATATATGATTGGCTCATAAATTTAGAGCAGCAATGTATAATTCTGATGATGTGTATATATATGCATATCTTTATACCAGTATATATATATATATAGCTTGTATGTGGCACATATCCCAAGACATTGTGTGTATATGAGTGTAACATAAAAATATATTTATTGTATTATACACATAAGTATGAGTAGTGAAAATTATTAATACAGGCAAATATTATGTGGGTAATACATATATAGACTACTATTATTACTAGTATCATATACTAGGTATTGTGCTAAGCACTTTATAAATATTATCATAACAACTCTAAGAGAATAGGAAACTAAGACAAAAAAAGATTAAAGTTACTTGAAAGGGTCACACAGGTAGGAAATGTCTAATGTTTGATTTGAACTCAGTCTTCTTAAATCCATGCCCAATGCTTTATCTATGACATTACATAGATATTTCATAGTATATACTTGCATGCATGTAAACTTTCATGTATGTACATTTATGTTTATGTGTATACAGTATATATGCAAACATCCATATATGCATATATATTTGTATGCATTACAAGATACAATATCAGTTGTTGGATTATAAGAACTTTGAGGGCAGGAAGTAACTGTCATTTGCATATACTTTGACTTGCATATACTTTTTAATAAATATTTCTTGAATTGGATTGGAATAAATTGTACTCTTATTGAGGATTTGAGGGAAGTATATAAATATTATAAAATAAGAAATGTCATATGAGGGCTGAAAAAAAAAAGCATCATAGAAGTGCCTAGGGAAGAATCTTATTGGTGTGAATGGAGACAGGATAGAGCAGGAGGCAGCTTGAGGAGCCATATGATGGGTGAGTAGAATTTTAGCTGGATATGGATGAGAATTGCAAACCAGACAGAAGGAATGACTTTAATAAAATTAAAAGATGCAGAATACATTGTTCAAAGATGGTACTGGTAGCATCAGCTTAAGAAGTTTATCTTTGCTTATTTGTCATTGGGAAGATTTCTTAGACTTTTGCTCAGAGAGTGACATAAAAACAAGATTGAGATTTCTAAAATTATTATAAAGATTGGTCCAAGGCAGATATGCAACTCTAAAATATCTTTCTCCAGTATAGAAAGAGAGGAAAATTCTAATTTATCTTTATAATATAATTTCATTTGTATAAACAATGAAATAACATAGTATGTCTTATTTTTACTTTAGCAAGCATAGTTGTGAAGTTTAAAATATATTTTTTACATTTTAGAGATTATTGTTTTTACTTAAAATAATGGTCATTTCTCAAAAAAAAAAAAAAATCTCCATCCTACATTGCCCCTCCCCTTCTTTTAATAATATTTTCAAAAAGATTCCAAGATTCTTGGGGGAAAGTTTGATGGCACTAACCTCCCTAATTTCACCATTATGAATATAATAGAATAAATTAATTTGTTTTACCTAAAACACAATACATAAGTGAAGGATATAAAACATTAAATTGATTGAACTATTTCACAAATAGTCACCTCTGCTGCCTTAGACTAATTTGTTAGCAATTTCTTCAATACAATAGACAAATTATATATCTTTGATCCTAAAAGACACTTCAGAGTGTATATGTGTGCGTGCATGCGCGCGCGCGTGTGTGTGTGTGTGTGTGTGTGTGTGTGTGTGTGTGTGTACCAAGGCATATGGAAAACTGCCACTTTTTGCAAATTAAGTATTTGGAGGCCAGAAAGTTTTTGGTAGACTCCCCAAAGTCATATTCAAGAAACTAGGAGCTTTAAGCTCAAATTGTCTGACTCTAGTTCTAATGCTTTTTTCTATTACAATACCTTTATAAATCATGAGTATAAGCTTCAGACACGGTAATCACTTTAAAATACCATTTGTAGGAGCTTTGAAGACTCAAAACATGCTTGTGTTGTATAATATTTTTATTCATTTTTTAAAAATTGTATCATTCTTTTCATTTTGACTTCCAAATTCTTTCCTTCCTTCTAGTCCCTCCCTTACTCGCTGAGAAGGCAAGTAAGAGAATATCAATTATACTTGTGAAATCATGAAAAACATATTTGAATAACAATTATATTGCAAAAAAGCAAGAAAAATAAAATGGGAAAAGTATTCAGCAATATTTTAAAATAAATTGGATATATATTGTTACCTCAAGTTCAGAAATTGATCTATAGTAATCTAGCTTCCATATTTTAGCTTGCATTTGAAAGCAAAAAAGTTTTTGAGCCTCTTCATGCTATAATTTCAAACTATATGCTTTAAATGAATTATACCACAAATGCATTGGTTTTCTAAAGCTACATTTTTCAAGCAATCCTGTTCTAATTTGAGTTTTATGTTTTTAGCTTGACATTGGTTTAGACCAATACAACTTGGCTGTTCCCAAGATTTACTCCAGGAAGTTGTAAAACCCTGATCTTGTTTCAGTTATTAGGAATTCCAAAGTGAAAATTAATCTTCTGCCTGGACTTTAAAGAAGATCCACAAACCCAGAAAATAAATTTGAAAATAGCCTTTTTTCACATCCACCTGCCATCTCTTTTGAAAGTCAAAACCATATGTGCTTCCTCTTTGAAGTTCAATTTCAGCATTCTAATGATAGCTTTCATATCCCACAATATTCTTTCATGAGTGCTCACTTCACTTTAGCCAACTGGAACCCAATTCAACCAGAAGAAGACAAATGTTTGTGCAGACGGGTGATACTGACATAACAAACGATTATGGTCCATAGAGTTACACATGCACACAATAATGTCAACATATTAACCTCATAAAAAGGCCTATGAAACCTGTATATGCTGAACATTCAAGGAAATTTCTGGTTTGAATTACCAAATCAATTTTTTACTAAGATGAAATAATTCTTGCTACAGAAGAGCCATTGTTTATTTTTTTCCGAATCTGTGTCATAGACTTCTATTTAGTAATTATGATTAATGAATGGTGAGCCATTATTTTCATGCAATAAGTGAAATACACTTTTCTGTTAGTAAGAAGAATACTTTGTTGAGTTTTGGAAATATTCATTCTAACTAATCCTCAATGAAACTATCATTGTTTTTTAAAAGTACTAATAAATGATCTTGTGACTCACCTTGAATTCAGGATTTGAAAAATACATTTTCATAGTGATAAACATGACTTCTGAAATGTTTGATGTCAAAAGTAATATTCTAAAAGGAACATTGGTGCTATTTGGAAGAAAAGCAAATAAGTTTTAAGCTAGTAAAACTTGAGAGAAGACTATTTCCACCCTTGTTTAGGCTGTTAAATGTTTAAAAAAATATATGTATATAAGAATAGCATACAGGCTCTTCCATTTGCCAATGATGAATTCCAATGATAAAAAGAAAAAAAGAATCCTCATTTTCGCCCCTTATGTTTTTATCACTCACTATTATATACCATTACAGCACTCTGGTTTAAAAAAGTATTAATTTTCTAAATGAATTCAGTATCTTCTTTTTTCAAAAGATTTCAGAACCATTTAGCCTTTTCATATAGGGTACCAGGACAGATAAAATGTGTTCCCAACTGGAGTTCATCGATCAGTTGAAGAGTACCCTGGGTCTCAAACTCCATAAGTTATCTGACTCTGGGGGAGAATTATACTTTTCTTGACTACTCTGGATGGACAATAAAATGAATCACCTGTAGTAGACTAACAGTTTACCAAATTACTTGAACACTTTAAGATACTAGGCAATCATTTTGTGAGATGTAAGAAAGATTTTGCAAGAAGTAAATTTAATATCTAAAAACATTATAAGTACATTAATTATGATGTGCTTCTAAGAAAATTCCAAGTTTTTATGATACAATGCTTTCTTTAATTATCAATAACATTAGAGAAAGTCAACTTCTTGAGTTACTCAAAAGACATTAAAGTACTGTTTTACTTTAAGTTGAATTTAGAGTTATATTATGTAATTAGCAAATTATAGAGATCATAAGTGAGGAATATTCAGGTTTAAATCCAATTTCTTATCACTAAGACACATTAGCTCTGTCACCCTGGTGAGTCATTCAACTTTTGTTTGCTTCAGTTTCCTTAACTGTAATGGTAATTACCATTGTAATTACCAATGTAATACCTCCCTACCAGGAATGTTGTGCGGTTAAAATGAGGTATTATTTACATAGTGGTTTGTGCATTATAAAAATATAGTTATTGTAAATTTTGAGATGAACAAATCTTAGAGGATTATAAATCTAGAGCTAGAAGAGAATTGAGGTCATCATTTTACAGGCAAGGGACCTGAGGCCCATCATATTTAATGAACTTGTCCAAGGGGTCACAAAAGTGAAAATATAACTCCCCAAACTCAAACCTATGGTTTTCATGATTTACAATACCAGTTTGCACCAAGTTAAAACATCCGTTAACCAAAAAAAAATTATAAGATAAACCAGTTTTATTGAAATAGCTATCAAATTTACATTGTATATATGTATATATGTGTGTGTGTGTGTATATATATATATATATATCAGATCAATGAATCACTACATAAGCAATGGGCCTCCGATGAAGATGTTTTAATCAGAATGGTGTGATCAAAGTGTTGGCTAGATTCTTTTGGACACACATAGGAAGAAAGACTGACAGTAGTAAAGAGATTAATCCACTAAGTTGAATAGAGATGCGGGCCTGAATGAGAAAAGTTTTCATGGTAGTGGAAAGAAAGAGATGGTACAAGTGATATTACCAGAAGAGATGCTACAGAACTTCTTCAAGACTGGTTCACCATAGGCATTAACAAGTTTTCTACCCTACGGGAAATGTGATAGCAACAGGTGCTCATCACCTACAACTTCCTGGCACCACAAGAGAAAACCTCCCTCACCTCCTCACCCCAAAAAAACTTTTTGACCTCCACAGTCCTTGGTAAGATCAAATGGATCAGTACCAGACAGATGATTAGAGAAATGAAAATTAAAATAAATCTTTGATACCACCTCATGCCTATCAGATTTCTTAACGTGACAGAAAAAAAGAAAATATAAATGTTGGAATGGGATGCAGAAAAATCAGGATGCTGATGCACTTTTGGTGGAATTGTAAACTGGTCCAACCTTTCTGGAAATCAATCTGGAACTATGTCCAAAAGAATATAAAACCATTTGACTCAGCACCAACCAAAGAGATTAAAAAAGGAAAAGGAACTATTTATATAGAACTGTTTATATCAGCTCTTTTGTGGTGTCAAAAAATAGAAACTGAGGGAGTGCTCATAAATTGAAGAATGGCTAAACAAATTGTATCATATGATCGTGAAGTACTCTTGTAATATAAAAAATTATGAGAGGGGTGGTTTCAGCTAAACATGTTATCATTGTTCTATGGAAAAAACCTGGAAAGTCATCTATGAATTAAGGCAAAATGAAATGTACTGTCTACAGAGTAATAGCAATGCTATGGGATGATAAGATGTAAATTATTTTGCTATATTCTCAACAATACAATGATTTATGAATGGGTAATACTCTGGGAAGATTGGGGAATAAGTCAGTAAATTTCAAACTATTCAGATTTCCCCCACAAAAAGAACAAATTTATGGCTCAGGATGACTATAGACTGATAAAACACAAAGAAGATTTGGGGCAAAACATTGGTCCTCCTAAGACAAACCAAGAAGACCCAGATAAAGAAATCAGGCCAGGGATTAACCAGTGAGAAATGCAAATACCTACAGGCTAGCTCCATAGAAACAGCAAGTAGGAACCTTTGGAGATGGTTAGGCTTGACTGGAGTCTCAATTGAAACCACAGAAACTTTCACCTCCCAGACAGTATGAGAAATTGAGAGAGTCTGAATCCCAGAAGACTGAAGGAACATTGATTAAGAATTCCAGCCCCAGCTGTGCTGCAGAGATGGAACTCTGGGTGAGAAAGAACTGTACTTTATGAGTGCACAAGAAGTAATGTCTGGGATGTTGTTTTCTGTGGGCACTTTCAGGAAGGTGAAGCTTTTGGTTTTGGATTCCAGGTCAGATGGGTAAACTGAAGTGAATCTAGAGGCACCATCTTCCCACTCTACATTTAGATGTGTAAACTTATACTTCTCATTTTAAAAAATGAACATGCAAAGAAGAAAGAAATCAACCATAGAAATTTACTCTGGAAATAGGGGAAACTGGGGTTCATCTTCAGAGGAAAATGCTGAAGTAAAAAAAAAAAACTATTGTACCCCAAAGAGTAATGTTAAAATGATTCCCTGCCCAGAGAGAATTTATAGAAGAATCAGAAAAGAATTTGAAAATCAAATTAATTAGAGATTGAAGAAAAACTAAAAAAAAATTAAAACTATCTGAAAAAAAAAAACAAGAAAGTTATGGGAAAAGTTAACCAATTAGAAAAAAAGATACAGAATCTTACAGATGAAAATAATTCTTTGAAAATTAAAATTGGACAAGGGGAAGCCAGCAAAGTTACAAGAAACCAAGAACCAATGAAACAAAATAGCAAGAATTAAAAAACAAAGAATAGAATATGAAACATAAGAAAAACAACAGATCTGGAGAACAGATCAAGAAGAGAAAATTTAAGCATAATTGGAATATCTGAAAGCTGTCACCAAGAAAAGAACCTTGACACAATAATGCAAGAAATAATACAAGAAAATTGTTCTGAAGTGATAGAATATGAGGGAAAAGTATAAATAGGAAAAAAAAAAGTCCACTGATCACCATCTCAAAGAGTTCCTTTGTGGAAAATACATAGAGATATTATTGCCACTTTTGGAATTCCCAGATCAGTGAGAAAATTTTGTGAAAAACAAGGAAAAAAAAAACAATTCAAACATGCTGGAACTATAGTTAGAATTGTACAAGACTTATAAGAACCAAAATAAGAGATCATAGGTCCTGGAATTATATATACCTGACAGTCAAAAGAACTAGGACTGCAAGCAAAACTATCATATCGAACAAAATTATCAATAATATTGAATGAAAATAATGGACATTCAAAGAACTTGCAGATTTTCAGGAATTTCTTTCAACCAAATTTGAACTTAATAGAAAATTTAATATAATGAGTTAATATTAAAGATTAACTTCAAGGAAGTTAATATGGATAAATTATTCACATTTTACATGGAAATGTATACCATATCTCTAAAATTGACATTAGTAATTGGGTAGCTTAAAAAAAAGGATTGGGACAGAGTTGAGTATGATCTGACTCTTAAAAGCAAAACTATCTAGGAAAAGCTTAAAATATTCATTTGTATAAATGAGTTGTAGAACAAGAATAGACATAGAGATGTTAGAGAGGGGAGGAGGAATCATATCTCTGAAAACCTGCTCACATTGGGAATGGGTTGAATAGGCAACATTACATACATACTTTGAAGGGTATAGGACTCTTCAAAATCTAAAAAGAAATAAGGGGGAGGTAGTAAGATAAGGTGGGGTAAAGAAGGATTTATGGTAGTGGGGTATAAATTTATGATAGTGGGACAAGGTATGTAGATTAATGGGAAGGGGAAGAAGGATAAGGTGGGATACAGAGGGGTATGTAGAGTAATAGTGATGCATAGATTAATCTATAAGAGATAAAGAAGGAGAAAGGGTAATATAAGATAACATACAGGTACAAAAGGGTGTTTAGATTAATCAGAATGGACTATGATGTATAGATTAATAAGAATAGGATCACATGGGAAGGAAAGGGTGGGGAGAGACAATAAGGGAGGTTTCCAGAGAGGAGGGGAGGCAGTATTTAAGTCATAGTAGGGCAAGGTAAGGAAGAAGATTAAAGTAGAAAAGTTGTTAGGAATAGGAAATAAGAGATATACAGAAACACTACAATCAAGAGAGAAACTACATTATATGCCAACCACTTCTTTATTATTTTAGATACATGTTTATATATGAGTAAATGCATATATGTATATGTCTATATGTCTCAATATATGTGGGTATGTATGTATTATGTAGGTCTATGTATGTGTGTGTATATAGATATATGTATATGTGGGTGGGCCTATGGGTGGGTATGTCTGTGTGTAGAGATCCAAGGAAAGAGAATTTGTATCTATCATGTTTATATTTAATTTATTTTTACAGTTTGTAAAATATTGGAAATAAATGGAAACAATTGAGAGTAGCTGAAATTTAGGAAGTTCACTAAAGCTAAGATAATTATCTGAATTCTGAGTTCTGAATGGAACATAATTTCTTGTCCTAAATTTCCCATTCCACTATCATGCAAAAAAGAACAATGGAATCCATAATGAACATTGGAAGATTAGAGATATGTGTATATATGTGAAATAAAAGATACCAGGATGGAAATTCTAAGTTTTAATGTTAATATTTTATTCTTTTCTAAGAAGCTTATGCTATTCTTTTTGTCTTTGCTCAAATCTTGGTAAAATTGATTCATTCTTTTTAATTGTTATTTTGTCTAGACTCCAGACATAATGTTCTATCCACTGCAATTTCTAGCTACTTTCTCAATTATATCCCTTATTTTTTAGAACAGGATATTGTCACTCCAAGAGATTTTGTTCTGTCTATAACTACATGGCTAGATGGTGGCAGAGATATAGCTAGTACCTAGATCCCCTGACTCCCAGTCTAATAGTCTTTCTATGAATCTCACTGAAGTTTTGGGAAAAGTTATTTATATCCAATCATTTTGATGATCAATTCTGTCAGACCCCACTGGGGAGGTCAGGAAAATAAGTGCATAAAGGATACTGGATGGTGATTAAGAGAACACCAAAGGCCTTATCTACATACATACACAAAGATAAAAATAGATAGAAACTTTATGAATCATTTTAGTAAACAATATGAAATTGGTTGGATGACAAATTCATTTGAATAATTTTTACATATAAACAAAGCTTCAATGTATATTATATTTTTATTCTTATTATTACTATTTTAGGAACATGAGATATCAACATTCATAGTTGTAGCTGAAAAAAAGTGATTGGGGAAAAAATATATGTGAAGACTTCAAATTGTTGTAATCATTGAAAAACTAAATATTTACATCTGCTTAAGCTATGTTACTGTAAAATATTTTCTTTCATATCCAGTTGCCCATGTCACTCATCACTTGCTTTATATGTGAACAAAGAAGAAAAATACACAAGAAGAGTAGTTAATACATTCTTGAATGAAAAATAATGAAAATTCAATGGTTTGGACTATGTTATAGAAAAGGAAAGTCTTCAATATCCATATATTAACTTTTTAATTCTTTATTGACTTCTTTAGGGATTTTCAATTTATTAAATGGAGATCTTAAAACTGTCTTAAAATAAGAAAAAGGAAAAAGCAGATTAACAAAGTCAAAACATCAGTGGCATAAAAACAATATTTCTATTAGAACACTTTCCTACCTTGACACAAAGAAGGAGATACTCATAATAAATATACTTTCTTGGAAGCTCACCTCAAATACACAATAAATGTACTGCATTTAATGTAAACAAAAGCTCATTTTGTTTGAATTTTAGAATGAGGCATATTGCCAAAATGTATAGGAACATATTAGTTCCCTATATCTAATTTGTGTTGACACTATACAGTCACTGAATCCTCAATTATTCATACATTTTAATAAGCATAGAGAAAGTTTGAAATTAGGCAAAGAAACAAGCTTTAACGTTTTCAAAACACTTTAAACAAAAAGATATTTCGAGGTGCCTAGGTGAAATTTACTAATCTCAGTTTACAAATGAGGAAACTGAGTCTCAGAGGTTGACTAAGTGGGCCATGGTTATTATTAACTTATGGTGGGCAGAGCCTAGACTTGATTCAAGGTCCCTGAAACTGAATGAGTTGAAAATTCTTGGAGTTATACCTTACTATTTCTCTGTGTTCTGGAAATTCTGCTACCCATGCCCCCTCTATATCACAATTATTGCTAGCAGCCTCAGTTGCAAGACCGGAGGCCATAGCAGAGAAAGCATCAGAATGTGCACTGAACTACATTGGGACAAGCCAGATTTTATAGGATAGAAAAGTTCTGTTAGATAATTAGAGAGATTATTTCTGAGCCCCTGAAGTTTTGAAAAGTCAAGCTTATCTATGCTTTGCCTTGTTGGAATCCTTACAAAGCGTTGACTCATTAGAGTTGATAGAGACAATAATTATCTAATTTAGCATGGTTCAGTATGATTGATCTGATCTTACAAGGAAATGTTATGGGCCAGAATTTGAAACAAGATACTAAGTGGAACTGATAGAAACAATGCTTGTGTTCACACCTTTAGAGAGCTCATATAAGCAAGAAGCTCTTAGGGCCAAAGAGCACTCTGGGACAGACACAGAGCACTCTGAGAGATACAGAAGCCCACAAGCCCACTCTCGGAGGTGGAGTCAGATTCATTCCAACTTTCACCTTGTGCTGGCTGGAGACCTTTGGAAGAAGAAAAGCCAAAACAAGCAGAGGCAAAGGACAAACTGCAAGAGCTCTTGGGACCAAACAGAGAGATAGGCCTTTAAGAAAGCTAACTGGGCCCAAGGAAAGAGATAAGAAATAAATGTTTGGGTTTTATCAGCTGGCTGTATTTGAGGTGATTATTACTCTGAACTGAAACTAAGGCTGCCTCCAGAAAACCTCCCCAAGAAATCTGCTCACAGAAAACCATTATATATCATACAAAAGAAGAGAACACCACATTGCCTCAGTGTGTAAAAACATCATTTGGGCTTAGATATAGACAATTTGTAATCTCACTTTAAAAACTAGAAGATAGTGTGTCTTGCTAGATACTGCAAAAAGACATTTAATTTAAATATCAAGAATAGTTCATAATGCCTAGACTAGTACCCAGAATCCAAAGAACACTCAGTAGTAAGAACTGACCTAAAACATTGAATTAAAATAAGAGTACAAAAAGCCTTTTTAAAGATCACTTTTTACAATAATCTTAATAATCTGTCATTTCAATCAATATTCTGTAACACAACACTTTAGAATTATAGGTTTTCTTATTTATCCTTTATGGGAAAACCTCCTTTGTTTCATTGAAAAATTGCCTTGAATTTATATAGCTCTTCTAGAACAAAAGGTCCAATTTTGCTGGGTTAGTAACCAATCCATCGAAGTAATCAAAGCCCTTCATCTATTTTGGATATTTTTAAAACTTTCTGTAAAACATCTGTTTTTCATTTTTTTTTAATGTCCATTTAAAAGAAAAAAATTTTTTCCATCTTTAAGGGACATCGAGTATAGTAGACAAATCTCACTTCATCCAAGGATTTCATTTTAATTTTTATGCCAATACTGTATTTGTTCTATTAATCAGGCAGCATAAAAAAAGTTTTTTCCATGAGAAGGGGCATGGACAGTGGCTAAATCTGTCTTTACCTTCTGTAACAAAGCATATCCTGCTCTAGATAGTACATTGGGCTTTCCTCTCCAGCCACATTTATGCATTTCTGATTATCCTTGTTATACCTGGAACATTATTAAAAGCTGAAAAGTTAATATATACTGAAATGAACCAGGAAGATTTAAAAATAATGGGTGTTGATCTATGGTAGTATCATCACTGCAGAAATTGTAAGTTTTTGTACATAATTCTACAATAGATCTTTAAAGGTTTTAGAGCACAGATAGGGTTGGAAGAGCCCTCAGAGGCTATTTACTCTACAAGCTTATTTTTTAGATTTGGAACTAAGAACCATCCAGATTAAGGAATTTGTTCAAGATCTCATAAATAGACTGTGGATCTTAGATTTAAACAGAGAACCTGGGTCAATCTTGTTTCTGAATTTCATTACACTGGTCAAGCCACAAACCATTTTTAAGCATTAATATCCCCATTATCAAAGTAAAGGGCTGAATTAGATGACCTATAAATTCACTTTTTTATCTAAATCTATGATCTCCAAAGCCATCACTTTTCTTTTCTTTTTTTTTAATTAAAGCTTTTTTATTTTGCAAAACGTATGCATGGGTAATTTTTCAACATTGACCCTTGCAAAACCTTTTGTTCCAAATTTTCCCCTTCTTCCCCCCACCTCATCCCCTAGATGGCAGGTAGTCCAAAACATATTAAATATGTCAAAATATATGTTAAATCCAATATATGTATACATATTTTTACAGTTATCTTGCTGCACAAAAAAAAAAAAAATCAGATCAAGAAGGAAGAAAAAGCAAAAAGAACTGAGAAAGAAAACAAAATGCAATGCATTTCACTTTTCAGTAAGTCACTTAATGTCTGCCTAGGTTTCTCCAGCTGTAAAATGGGGATAATTACAGTAACTCCTAGGTTTTTGTGATGATCATGAGACATTTGTAAAGGGTTGAACATAACTCCTAACAAGTAGTAGGAACTTTAAAAATATGCATCCTTTCCTTATTTCTTAATTTTTTTTTCATCTATAAAATAAGGAGATCAAACTAGGTATCATTAAAGATCCTTTCTCCTATGCTCCTAAGACTCTGTGAATACTCTCTGGGCCTCACTCTCTTCATTTGCAAAGTCTTGAAGTAGATTAAATAACATTTAAATGCCCTTAGAGCTCTAAATCTATGATCTTATCATTTTAAAATATATTTAATCAATCAAAGGTTTATTGATCATCATGTGCCCAACACTGTGGAAACTGGGGATTTATAGATAAGTGAACTATTCTCTATTTTCAGTTTTTTTTTAAATTAATTATCAAGAATTTATTTATTTTTTCCTTCCAAACTTCATCTACTGGAGGAGAGGGGAGGAAAATACAGGATCTCTATAACACTTAAGCAGTCAAGCAGACAGATTCCTATTGTCCAAGTCCAAAAATGGGTCTCTTATTCTGTATATTTAACTATCATTTTTTTTGCTATGAAAAGGACAGTATTCTCCTTCCTAAGTCCTCTGGAATCATGGTTGACAGACAAGTTGATCAAACCTCTTAAAATTTCAAAAGTGTTTGTTTTAGTATTTGTTTTTTTGTTTTGTTTTGTTTTGTTTTGGGGGGAGGATTGTTCTTGCCTTTACATCAGCAATGCTAAAAATAAATTATTTTTCACTGCCTACTTACTTCACTGTCCATATTGCTATCGCAATCCTCCTTCACCTCGGATTCACCTCTACTGAGAATAAAGATTGAAGATTTGTCCCTTAACATGAATTCCTGACTCTGGCTGATTTTAAATACACGGTCATCATAGGTATGAATGTGTGTATGCATATATCTATAGATGTAATATATCTTTTCTTGACTGTAGTTTGCTTGGGAGTGATGGTGGAATGAAATGGGGGAAAAGAATAATGTAAATAAAGTGCACAAGAGAGAACCAAAGTTCTCTATAGTACCTCATATCAATATTTCCATGTCTCTTTGAAACCCTCTTTTTCTCATTTATTATAAAACAATAAGTTGATCGTGTGTGTGTGTGTGTGTATGTGTGCCACAATTTATTCAACCATTTGACTGTTGATGATCAACAGTTTACTTTCTACTTTTTTGCCACTTCAAAAAAAGCAACTGTAAATATTTTTATGCAAAATATTTATTTGATGCATTGGGATATAACTGGGTTGAAGGATGGATATACATATTAATCAATCTGATGTATGCTTTCAAATGTTTTCCATAGGATTGGATCCATTCACAACTTCACCAATAATGTAAACATGCCTGTTTTTATGCATCCTGTGAAACATTTCTAATTTTCTCTTTTTTGTTATCTTGGCTTATCCGATAAGTGGAAAGAATTGCTTTAAATTTCATTCATGTAATTCTTAGTCAATTTGAGCTTTGTAAATATATATATATATATATTATATATATATATATATATATATATATATATACATATATATATATATATGTATGCATATATACATACATATATATGTATGTATATATGCATACATATATATATGTATATATATGTATATATATATGTATATATATATATATATATATATATAGAGAGAGAGAGAGAGAGAGAGAGAGAAGTATCCTGGGATTCATCCCTTGAGAATTTCCTACTCGTATCTTTAAAACATTTATAAATTGGAGAGGGGCTTTTTTTTTCTTTCTGTCTTAAATTTTCTTTCATTTTTAAAGTTCCTTTTATTTGAAAAAACACATTAATTTAAAAAGAAAAATAGAACAGAAATACAAAACAAAATAAAATGAACAAGAGAACTTTGGCATGTGCCCAGCAGAACATCAGGGAGGAATAAAAAAATATAACAAATTACCAGATCACGAAAGTATATATATTAGTAGAAGAAATTATATTCATGAATGTCCGTTTATTTACTTCCTTGTAAATTGTTCTTTGGTTCTCTCTTGTGCACTTTATTTACATTATTCTTTTTCCCCATTTCATTCCACCATCACTCCCAAGCAAACTACAGTCAAGAAAAGATATATTACATATATAGATATATGCATACACACACTCATACCTGTGATGACCGCGTATTTAAAATCAACCAGAGTCAGGAATTCATGTTAAGGGAAAAATCTTCAATCTTTATTCTCAGTAGAGGTGAATCCGAGGTGAAGAAAGATTGCAATAGCAATATGGACAGTGAAGAAGGATTGTGATAGCAATATAGGCAGACAGGAAGCCAGCTAGCAGAGGGGGATAGGAGGTGAAGGGCAGTCGTGATAACAATGCGAGCAGCTGTGTCAAGATGCCAGCCAGCCATCTCTCTTTCCACTTCCCTTTCCACTCCCTTGCCTCCACCTACCAAAATAGTCATTTCCTATACAACACATCAGGACTTGCACAAAGAGTCGGCAGGGGCCATTCTTTCTCCAAGCTTATATATTAATAGAGTATGGTCCAATTATTATTTAGCCTCATGTGCTTGGGACCTCAGTGCATCAACTCGAGCCTCAGCCCATTACACATACCCACAGCCCCCACAAATATGTCTTTCCTATCCCTGCTGCTTCCTTAATTAAATTCCAGTCCATAACTTGCCTTGTTATTACTTAACCTTCCCCCATCTAAGGACCACTCCCTTATTTTCTTCCCTCACTCTTTGCTTCCTCATTTACCCATTCCTCCCCTCTTATTTCTTTATAGATTTTGATGTGTGCTATAACCCATCATGCTCTATGTGTAATGTTGCCTATTGAACCCATTCCCAATGTGTCCTTCTCCCCACTCTAATGACTCTGTGTCTATTCTTCCTCTGCACATCATTTGTACTACATGATTTCTGTAATGTCTGGACTAGCTTTCTTGAGGATCTCTGGATGGGCCTTGGTCCTTAGGTGGAGAAGTGATGAAGGCAGGAGAGACACCATGAGGCTGGTCAAAAATGGAGTCCGGAATCTTCTCTGTGACAGAGACTCTTCTGTGCCCCTGGTTTAGAGACTATTTCCCAGTCCTCCCAGACCTTAAATACTTCAGTACGATTACATCACTACAGCAACTGTGCATGTGCAACCATTACATCAACATATCACATTAGCATATCACATGTTTAGAGAATTATTATCTTACACTGAATAGGTGATTAACTATAGGAACCTTGCTGTCCTTATTTCAAGTATACCTTATCAGAGTTCTGACCTTCTACATTCCCCCTTTCTTTTGTTTTAGAACATAGATGGTCACATCCTCCCTGACTTTTCAGGAAGAAAGGTGAAAACACCAAAAAGGAGGTGACATGCTCTCCCTTACTTCTCAGGAAGGAAGGTGAAAACAGAAAAGGGAAATGGGGAGTCAAACCAGATATTGTTAGCAGGTTTCATCTGGGCTGAAACTGAAACAGGTATACATAAATCCATGAGCATGGGAGGTATTACACAGGCTAATATATATAGTATACTAGTATACTATAGTAATATAATACAAGCTAATAGTGATTTAACAAACAACATGAATCAACATAGTAATATAACAAAAAATATGAATACACATGTCCATAAGTCCTAGAAGGAGGGTATATAAATAACAATCACACATATATCTCTTTCAGCAGCCAAAAGATAGTCCATTTGTCTTGTGTCCATTGTCCATTACTTCATGAGTCAGGGAATCCAATGATTCCTGCTGGTTTTAAAGTCCTGTAATAGTCTCATCATGTATCAGGGAATCCAATGATTCCTGCAGATTTTGAAGTCCTGCAACAGTCTTATAATGTCTCAGGAAATCCAATCATTCCTGCAGGTTTTGAAGTCCTACATCAGTCTCATTAACAATTTTTGATGTTCATGAGTCAATTGCCATACACATAAGGTTAACAGCCAGGCTCTTTCTGTGGCACATATTGTCAGAGATGGCACCACCTGATGTTTCTTGGGTCTTTTCCTTTGGTTCAAGGGTCTTTTCCCTCTCTCTCTGAAGGTCAAGGCAAATACAGCTCATTGGCACCCATCTGATTCCTTCTCCATCTATAGAGATACAAACAAATCCTCTCCCCTAAGCAGTTATACTATCTGATCCCTTCCATTCACCACTTTCTAGATCTCTCCATATCACCTGACAATTATTTAAAGATAGTGGAGCTGCTTGCACTGGACACTGCCCTTCTGGTGGGTTATAAAACCTGTCTGCTCAAGCCAGTGCATCTTTTTCAAAAATCAAAAAAAAAAAAAAAATAATGGTATGAAGAGCTAAATTTAGAAGTTCTCTAGCATTACCGGTGGCTCCCACTTTCTTTTGTTTTTGGAGGAGTGACTTGATGTCTCTGTTTCTCCTCTCTACTATTGCTTATCCTTGAGAATTAAAAGATATGCCAGTGGTGTGCAAAATCTGATACTGTGCACAAAAATGTGCAAAATGTTTAGAAGTATATGCAGGTCCATTATCTGTTTTTATTGCTTGTGTCACACCCATAATTGCAAAAGCATGTTTAAGGAATTCAGTGATCACTTGGGCTGTCTCTTTTGCTGCTAGTATTACAAAAGTAAATCCTGAAAAGGTGTCTACTGCAACAGGGATAAAAGACAGATGACCAAATGATTTATAATGGGTCACACCCAATGATTCTTCCCTCCAGAGTGTGGAAAGGAAGGCAAGCTCTACAAGCTTTTACTATGCTCTTAGTTTCCTCTTTTGTTATCCCAAATTGCAAATGTAAAGTTGAGTAGCCTGTTGTTATTTAGAATGAGATTCTTGGGCTGCCTGAAATAAAGGATATTGGCTAACATGGTTAGAAGATGGATTGCCTTTTAATTTCTATAAAAAATAGGACCTGGAAGTCCATTATGAGAGTGGGCATGAAAGATATAAATCTTACCTGGTTGCTCTCTCACTTGCTCTTGAAATTCCTTAAAGAGCTGATATATATTAGAAGCTACAAATTTTATTGGGGCTGTGACGATTCTTTGTACCACATCTACTGAATAGACAAATCAGATATTACATTTACATCTCCTGGATAATAAGTAAGAGCTAGCATGATTGTATACAATTCATTCTGCTGAGTGGACTGGAAAGGAGAACTGACTATTTTCTTTATAGTTAAGTCATGAGAGTATACACCACAAATATTATGTTTGGATGTATCTGTAAAGATAGTTGGTCCTTTAAGAGGAACCTTAGAAACCTTTTCTTCAAAAATCTATTTCTAAAAAAAAAAAAAAAAAAAAAAAAAAAAAAAAAACAACTTTTGTACTGTAAGCACCTTAGGATATACTTCATATCCTGAATTTTGAAAAGGAACTTGCCTTTGAATTTTTTCTGGAGCTATATGCAACTTGTAGTTCCTTGGTGTTTGGGGGTCTTTTGTAGAACATGCTTCTAACATTTGCTCCTCAGGTGCACACCCCAAGATATCATCCATGTAATGTAATAACATTATGGCACAGCATCTTATGATCTCCTCTAAAGGAGCATTCTTTTGTAGTCCTAGTATAATTCTTCTACAAACCCCATTAGCATTTTTCTTAGCAAGTTGTCTTATAATTTCTGTTGCTGAATTTTCACCAATAGTTCATATGACAGCTGCCTGCAGACTTCTCATGAAATCAGCAAAGGGTTCATTGGACTTTGTGCTATTTTTGTGAAGGTTTTCCATCTTTGTCTTCCTGGGAGAGTGCCCCATGCTTTGAAAGCAGCAGAAGCAATTTGCTCATGTGCTGTTATAAGATAATTAATCTGCGCTAAAGTGTGTGCATAAGGACCTAAACCTGTTAGCTGATCAAAGATGACTTGTATAATTAACTCCAGGTTGTCTATTTCACTGGGCTTGTGTTCTACAGAATTTGCTATACTCAGAAAGATACAACAAGTTTTGTCCAAGTTCTAAACATATTCTTGCTATAGATTTCCAATCATTAGGGATTAAAATTTCAAAATCCAAATTCTGAAATAACATCTTAACATAAGATGATGTAGACCCCTAAAGAGTGCAAGCCTTTGGTTCTTGGATAATTTCCAGATTAAAAGGAGTGCATCTTCTTTTTTTCTTGATCTAAAGAGTCAAACTCTTTAATTACAGAGTACATTTCTATTCTCAAATCAGATATATCCCGTTCTTCCTCTTTAATTTTAATTAATACCTTTTGAAATCATGTCATAGAGGGTGGACAAAGCCGCTGCATGGGTGGTGCTGATGGTGTCACTGACCTTCCTTTCTTCCCTCTACCCAAGAAGGTGAAATTGAGGGAGGATGGTCAGGAGATTGGGAATGCCCTAAGGGTGCCTGCTCTGGTCTAACTGAGCTGTGAAAGTGAGAAGCACCACACCCTTTAAGTTCATCAATACTGTACTTAACTCCTTGTCCAATTCTCCATGCTTTTTCACTGCTTTGTCAGCACCATCCCTCTCCTGCTCTTTCTCCTCACACTTCCTTTTCTGGCTGTCCACCTTAAAACTTTTCCCTTTTTTTAGAATTTGTGGAATTCTTTAAAGCCAATTGTATTATGTTGTACATAAAGAATGTTTCTTCAGGAATTGAATCAGGATCCTGAGCTCCATAATATTCAATTAGTTGCTCTCTCACTGTTTCCCACATATCTGGTTTTAGAAATGTAAGGAGATGTGTATTCTAATATGTTTAAGAGTCTAGTGATCTGCTTCCAAATTACCAACAAATTTTCCTTTTTTATTAACCTAACTATGCATTTACACACTTCCCTTGTATTTGCCCCATTTCAGCTGAAAAATGAAAGTGACTAGTTTAGCCTTTACCTGCTTGCCTCTTTTTATATTCACCCTATTTCAGGGTCACTGGGACTTCTCCACTGAGCTTATGATCATGTCAGTTGAACTGATTTGTGCTCTACTTTGCAAGGCCCTGTATTTCTAAGACTCTGCATTTCTGGGGCCCTGTGTTTAGGCACCAAAATGTAATGTCTGAGGTAGCTCTCTGGAGGGTCTCAGGATGGGTCTTGGCCTTTAGGTGGAGAATTGATGAAGGCAGGAGAGCCACCATGAGGCTGGTCAAAGATGAAGTCCCAAATCTTCTCTGTGTCTGTATCTGAGACTCTTCTGTGTCTCCTCTGTGTCTGAGTCCTCGTCTGTGTCTCCCAGCCCTTAAATACTTCAGTGCAATTACAGCACACTGAGCATGTGGCAACTGTTAGAAGAGCTATTACATCACCATATCACACTCTAGAGAATCACTATATCATCAATCACACTGAGTAGGTGTTTAAGTATAAGCACCCTGTTGACAGTATCTTAAGTATACCTTTTCAGACTTCCTCAACAATTTCTATATTTACCTTAACTCTGCCAAACTTTCTTTTGATCTACCCTATTGTTGATGTGAATCTTAAACATATGGCACACATTTTCCCATCTAAAAATTATAAACAATTTATCCATGCTTAATCACTTTTTCCATGTTGAGTTCCTTAAAAGTAATCTTTCATATTGTCTCTTATATGTTAAATTTTCTATTAAGTTTAGGTTTGGTTGATAGAAAGTCCTGAAACTCTGCAAATTCATTGAATGTCCATTTTTTTTTCTCATTCAAAATAATACATATTTTTTCTGGATATAATATGTTTGATCATAGGCCTAGTTCTTTTGACTGTCAGTAGATATGATTTCAAGACCTGTGGTCTTTTATTGTAGCTGCTGATAAGTCTTATACAATTCTAATTGTAGCTCTAGTATATTTGAATTATTTTCTTGTTTCTTGAAAAATTTTCTCTTTGATCTGGGTTTTTTAAAATTTGGAAATAATATTCCTGTGTTTTCCACAAAGAATCTTTTTAAGATGGTGATCAATAATTTTATTTTTCTATTTCTACTTTCCCCTCATGTTCTATCACTCTAGGACAATTTTCTTGGATTATTTCATGCATTATTGTTTCAAGGTTCTCTTTTTGGTCACAACTTTCTGGCACAAATTATTCTTATGTTTTCTGTTTTTGATCTGTTCTCCACATTTATCATTTTGTAATAAGATACTTCAGATTCTGTTCTACTTTCTAATTCTCTATAATCTGTTTTGTTATTTCTTGGTCTCTTATAGCTTCACTGGCTTTCCTTTGTCCAATTCTAATTTTCAAAGAATTATTTTCATTTTTGAGACTCTACCTTCTTTTCTAATTGGTTAACTTTTTTTTTCAAAAGCTTGTTTTTCTTGGACAATTTTTATTTTATTTTTTAGTTTTTCCTCAATGTCATTTAATTTTTCAATTATTTTTTGAGTACTTCTATAAATTCTGTGTGGACAGAAAGTTATTTTCATTACTCTTTGGGGTAGAAGTTTGTTTGTTTGTTGTTGTTGTTGTTGTTGTTTTCTTTTGTTTTACGAAAGTGTCCTCCTCTAAAGATGAGCCCTGGTTTTCCCTGTTCCAATAATATGTTTCAGTGGTGGGGTTCTTTCTTCTTTGCTCATTTCTTTTTTTTTTAAATAAGAGATATTAGTGTAAGCACCTCTGATCATGGGATGGGGACATGGTGCCTCAAATTTGTCTTCAACTCTCCACTCTGACCAGGAATTCCAAACCAAGAGCTCCACCTTCTTGCAAGTGTCCACAGCCAGCAGATTCCCTGTCCCACAGCTTCTGCACTCATAGGGTGCTGGTTCCTTTTTGACTCAGGACCACATCTCAGCAGCCCATCTGAGCCTCGAGTTTCCAGTCAGCTGAGGTTCACTTCCCGGATTCAAACCCCAACTTGACAAGCAATCCAGGAAGTGAAAGTCTCTGTGCTTCCTGCTGAGGCTCCAGCCACACCGAGCTAGCTTGAGGGGTCCCCACTTGATGCTCCTGCTGAGCCTTCCCAGAGATGTCTGCATTTCAGACAGGTTAATCCCCAGCCTGTGATCTTTCTTCAGATCTTTTCTTTCTACTCCCAAATCTTGATTTTTTCACAAGACTGTGTTCTCCCTGAAGCACTTTTTTTTTTCTATTTGTGGGGAGGAAATCTGGAGAATTTAAAATTTACTAGTCAGCTCCACCATCTTCCTAGAATACTCCAGCTTTTCTTCTTACAAATTTGAATCAGTTTCTTATATATCTTAGAAATAAAACCTTTATGGAGAAATTCTATCTCTAAGTTAAAACCTTGGTGTTGCATATGGTCCTTAGCCAAGTACAAGAATTTACATTTGAAAGTACTGAAAATGTTTGCATGTGTCTATCTCATGAATTGTACAGTATGTTTCTAGAGCTGCTCAGAGAGAATATAAAAGGAAAAATAGCATAAAATGCTTTTGCTACCACTACTGGTACTCCTAAAACCCTTATAATAATATTAAAATCCATATCTTAAACCTCTGAATTTAAATTTTTTGATATCAACTCAACTATAAATCATATGGGTTCATAATTCATTTCTTAACAGCCTACCTTCTGGACTTCTCCATGATGTACTCAATTTAGATATCTTCTTTCTCCTTTCCCTACCCTCCTACCTCTGCCAAAAAGTGAGCTACTACTAAAAGAGTTGAATTATCTTTTCCCCTAACTAATGAGATTTATCAGAGACCTTCCAGTCTCTAGAACATATTCATTTACCTATAAAAAGTACTTCACATTACCTTACTTATAAAGCTGAGTAAGTATTATTACATCCAAGGTCTCTGAACTCTGGGACAGAAAATTCAAATATCCTTAGTTTTCTTTCTCTACAGACATAAGTATTGCCTTTGAGACAGAAAATGGCAAACAATGGTTTGTGTTTTCTTCAATGAATTTGCCCAAAGTCCCAAAGTTTATTGATGAGAATTAAAGCTAAGGAGAGTATGTTGATGGCAGAACATGCCTAGAAAGTCCTCAAAGGTTAAGAGTCAGGGCACATAACCTTGATTTGTACCACTCCTCACCATACCAGGATATCCTAGTTACATCATAAGACTTCTAACCTAGGAGCAGTTCCTGTTTTCATATCCCTATATGAATAGTTTCAACCTCATCTATGTTTCAACAAAAATAGAAGGATTAAATAACAATGCATCCTCCAGTTAACAACTGCTGCTCAGAAGTGCTCTCCCTAACTCTTTCTTACATTGTCAGCATGATCTGGTTAAGGTTCACTGAGCTCCTGACTGACTGCAGCATACCAGTATAGCCAGTTTGCCCACCCAGTGAAATCCACTGCTACTGTTTCTTGCTTTATAAATAGATTTCAACATTGCTAGAGAGATGACTTTGGAATGTTCCTTGCATTTCAGATCCTATTGTGTGCAGAGATCACTTTGAAGTTAATATAAATTTTGTGGGATTCTATAGTATGAGAAGTGGCAGCCACTACAGATGTAGGGATACTTTGTGATACATCACTGAGGACATCCCTTTCTTCTGTTAGATTCAAAGCAAATATAATGCTAAAATATCTTCTCAGCTTGCCTTCTTGTTCCTTCCACTCCCTGCACCATCAGCAGAAAAAAAAAAAAAAAAAAAAAAAAAACTTGTGAAAATACTATCTATAGAAAGACATCATGGCTTTTTGAAGTTTCCTATATTTCCAGAATCTCATGAACAATAAAACTTGACTGGAATTAGTCAATAGATTATTAGAACACAAGCAAATTCCTTGAGCACAGTGCTTAATCATTCTTTTGTATTTGAATCCCTTGCAGCTGACACATTAAGCTAGATAGGTAGATAGACAGGTATATACAAATATACATACATACCTACATGATAGATAAATAGATGACAGAGAATGGTCAACTAAATGGCAAAATAGATAAAATATTATGTTCCTTTTTCTGAATCCAAAGATGGCTTCAGACTAATCGTGTGACTTTGGACAAATGACTTAGTCCTGTTTGCCTCAGTTTCCTCATCTATAAAATGAAGAAGAAAATGACAAACTCACAACTCCATTTTATCCCATATAAATATTGTTTATATAATAATTTGTGTATTGTTTCCTCCTGTAAACGATAAGCTCCTTGAGAGCAGGTGCTGTCTTTTATTTTACTTTGTATCCCCAGTGCTTATCATAATCCCTAGTAGGTGATTAAATAAATGCTAGCTGACTAACTGAATGATATGCAACTGTGGTTTTCCCTGAAAGAATATCATTTTGTCTGAAAGCGACACTGTTTTTTTTTTTAATGAATTAATAAATGAATGAAATATATTATTATATTAGCTAATAGGACAGAAATGGAAAATGACAAATGGTGGAAAGGATGTAGGAAAGAAATAACACATTAATTATTGTTGGAGTTGTGAACTGATTCAATTCTTATATAGAGCAATTTGGAATCAAAGAGCTATCAGTTCGTGTAAGTCTCTCCAGGCCTTTCTGAAATCATCCTGCTGGTCATTTCTTACAGAACAATAATATCCCATAACATTCATATACCACAATTTATTCAACCATTCTCCAACAGATGGGCATTCAGCTTCCAGTTTCTAGCCACTACAAAGAGGGCTGCCATTTTGTGATTTTATTTATCTAGTTTTGAGAAAGCAAACTTGAGATATTCCACTAATATAGTTTTGCTGTCTTTTTCTTCTTGCTGCTCTCTTAACTTATTCTTTAGGAATTTCCATGTTATACCACTTAGTGGATATATTTTTATTATTGATATTGCTTCATTATCTATAGTATCCTTTAGCAAGATATAGTTTTCTTCCTTATCTTCTTTAATTAGATCAGTTTTTGCTTTTGATTGATCTGAAATCAGGATGGCTACTCCTGCTTTTCTTACTTCACCTAAAGCGTAATAGATTCTGCTCCAGCCTTTTACCTTTACTCCGTATGCATCACTCTATTTTAAATGTCTTTCTTGTAAACAAAATATTGTAAGATTCTAGTTTTTAATCTAGTCTGCTATTCACTTTTGCTTTATGGAAGAGTTAACCTTATTCACATTTACAGTTAAAATTCCTAGTTCTATATTTTCTGTCATCTTATTATCCCCAGATTATACTTTTCTCTTTCCTTTTCCCTTTTCTCTCCTCCCCAGGAGGAGCTTTATGAGTGAGTGCCACTTATCTCAAGCAGCACTCCCTCTTTAGAGTTCCTCCCCTCTTCTTTTATCTTTCCCCTACTATTTCTATTTTCCCTACTATTTAGTCTACCCCTTCTCTTTTCATACTTTTCCCTCTCATTTTTCAATGAGGTGAGAGAAGTTTCTTGGTAAACCACATATGTCTAATATTCTCTTTGAGCCAAATACGAGGAGAGTAGGATTCACACAATGTTCATCTCCCTTCTTTCTTTCCCTCAAATATAATAGATTTCCTTTGCCTCTTTGTGACATGTAATTTCCCTCATTTTACCTCCACTTTTCCCTTTTTCTGATACAATCCCCTTTCTACCTCTAGTTCTTTTTTTATATTATAACATTAAAATCAAATTATACATGCCTTCTCTATCCAATTCCAAGCCCTTCAATCCTTTAAGGTGGAAGTTGCTAGATCCTGGATAATCCATTTATTGTGGCTTCTCTGTATTTGAATTGTTTCTTTCCAGCTGCTTGTAATATTTTCTCCTTGGTCCAATAGTTCTGAAATCCATGATATTCCTTGGAGTTTTAATTTTGGGGTCTCTTTCAGGAGATGTTCAGTGAATTCTTTCA
Source organism: Antechinus flavipes (assembly GCF_016432865.1). Classification (NCBI taxonomy): domain Eukaryota; kingdom Metazoa; phylum Chordata; class Mammalia; order Dasyuromorphia; family Dasyuridae; genus Antechinus; species Antechinus flavipes. The sequence continues at coordinate 131,693,148 of NC_067403.1, forward strand.
ATGGCTATCTTATTGTCTGATTCTATGACATCAGGGCTGTACTCTTTGAGGATTTCCTGAAATATAGTGTCTAGGCTCTTTTTTCATCATGGTTTTCAGGGAGTCCAATAATCTTTAGATTATCTCTCCTGGAACTATTTTCCAAGTATGTTGTTTTTCCAAATGGTTATTTTACATTTTTTTCCTATTTTTTTCATTTTTTGATTTTGCTTGACTGATTCTTGAAGTCTCATTGAGTTATTCATTTCCATTTTTTTTCAATTCTGATTTTAGTGACTTATTTCCTTCATTTACTTTTTGTTACTTCTTTCTGTATTTGTCCAATTGAGTTTTTAAATAAGTTGTTTTTTTCTATGGATTTTTTTCCCATTTCACAAATTCCATTTTCCTGGGAATCATTTACCTTCTCAATTTCACAAATTATGTTTTTTCAGGATGTTGTTTTCTTTTTCCATTTTGTCAAATCTATCTTTTAATGAGTTATATGCCTTTTCCAAAGTTTTCATTTCCTTTCCCCATTTTTCTTCTAGCTCTTTTTTAAGATCTTTTTAATTTCTTCTAGGAAAGCCTTATGTGGGGACCAATTTATATCACTCTTTGGCACTTCATCTAGAGACAATCTGCTTTTATTCTCCTCAGGATTTAAAATCTGTTGTCTCTCACCATAAAAACTCTCTGTGGTCAGAGTTCTCTTTCCATTTTTACTCATTTAAAAAAATGAGATCTGCTTTTAGTGCAAGGGAGGTTTTCCAAGCTGCCTCTATATGTGACAGTGAAGTAGCAACAACTGTGCTGGTATTCATTCTGATTCACTCCCACTGCTGGGTGGGTATGACCAGGTCCTAAGGGAGGCCTTTGGGTTCACTATTTATCTTTTGTGTTTGTGTTGGATGTTTTATAACTTTGCTGCTGATCTACTGACTTGCAACCAGGGCAGAGTAACCAACACTGCTACAGAATCCTCTATTATATTTTCTCCCATACAGAGTCTGTACCACCCCATAGAGACAGCACCCCACCCAGGATTTGCCCAGCATGGGCTGGTGTCTGTGCTCGGCACGCTTGTACCCATCCACCTCTCTCCTTACCTGACCAAAACAGAACTTTTCTGGTGATCTTTGAAATTATCTTCTGATTGGAAGAGCATAGGATAGTTTACCTCTCAGACCTGTGGAAGAGGAAGGAATTTATGACCAAAGAAGAACTAGAGATCATTATTGATCACAAAATAGAAAATTTTGATTATATCAAATTGAAAAGGTTTTGTACAAACAAAACTAATGCAGACAAGATTAGAAGGGAAGCAATAAACTGGGAAAACATTTTTACAGTCAAAGGTTCTGATAAAGGCCTCATTTCCAAAATATATAGAGAATTGACTCTAATTTATAGAAAATCAAGCCATTCTCTAATTGATAAATTCATTGGGGGAAGTGTGGCATTCTTCTTAGCAGTGACTCACATATGTTGACTTTCAATTTCTTCATAAATAATTTTGTTTTCTACTTGGGTTCATAAACTCATAAATTTAGAGTTTATAGGTACTTGAGAGTTTACCTAGCTAGATCTTTCTCTTTGTAATGATAAGGAAACTTAGGACTCAAAGGGGACTCTCCTCAGTGGAGAAATATATCAATAATTCAATGTATCTTTGATGTCATTGATGCAGGCATTCCCACCAAAAGTATAAATTGTAAACCAGCCACACCTTCCCTTACTATGTGATTCTTGTCCAGGTTCAGAGTTATATCTTCCAGACATCTTGTAGATCTTTCATTCTTATTATCATTGGCATATGGTAATCACAGCATTTTGCTTATGTTTCTGTTACCCATACTCTTTCATTATGATCAGTCCCTTTTCATTTCAGATCATACATTTTCTGATTGTCTCCCTTATGATATTTCTTGAATATAGTACCTCCATGGAAATATATTGCAACCTATTCATATCCTCCCAGTCCCTCTCCATTGTTCTTTGTTTCAACCACTCCTTTGATTCTTTGTGGCCTGCTTTACATCCTAGGATTCACCTTTGTTCCCAAATGAAGTTCCTGGGCCTGTATCATTCCCTCTCCTTTGATAATCTTGCCCCATTTATTTCTGTAACACTGATTCATCTGCAGATCTGAGGACTCTTCAGTCTTCTTTGATAGGTCATCATATCTTTCATACATCCTTTTTCTACCCCCATGAACTTTTTCCTTGATGGTTTTTTTCTCTCTGGGAGCTTTTTAAAAGATCTCCAAACTTCATATGGAGCCAATTTCATTATGCACACATGCACACATGACAAAACTAGATATGTAACTAGTATATTTCTTCTCTATTTTTGGTTACTAATTATTAATCTCCTACTTAATAGTTCTGTGTTTCATGTACACTCAAACTCAGTATGTCCCAAGGAGAGTCTTCATTCTTCATCAAAACTGAATGTTTCTGATGAGGGCATCACCATCCTCACACTGTTTCATGTCCATTGCCTCAAAGTCATCTTTGACCCTTCTATTACCTCAGTTCTCCAAATTCAATCTATTGATGTTAGATCCTTATCAACTGTCACCTGGACTTCCATTACACTCTCCTAATTAGACTCCCTATTTTCAGATTCTTTTTTCTCCAAGTCAGTCTACAAGATTATGAAATATCTTTCTTTTAAAGCTTTTTGGATCATATTACTCCTCCCAAATCCACCCTTGATAAAATACTATATAATTTTATTTGGTTAATGTTTCAGAACTTCCATAGTCACAGATAGTTCACAATCTCTACATTCTAGTAAAATTTCTAGTAAAATTAGAATAATAGTCATTCTTTGCTACAGCTCTTCTTTCATATGATTCTCTGATATATTATAAAATATGTCACCTGTCACTTCATTTGTACACGATGTTCCCCAGGCCTGTAATGAACATAATTCTCAATAGCACAACCCCTTCAGGATCTTACCTTTCTTAAAGGATTCAGCTCAGAGTTCATCTTTTCATTGAACTTTCCATGATCCTTTAAAAGTTAATGCTAATCAATAAACTGGGAAAACATATTTACAGTCAAAGGTTCTGATAAAGGCCTCATTTCCAAAATATATAGAGAATTGACTCTAATTTATAAGAAATCAAGCCATTCTCCAATTGATAAATGTCCAAGGATATGAACAGACAATTCTCAGACAAAGAAATTGAAACTATTTCTAGCCATATGAAAAGATGCTCCAAATCATTATTAATCAGAGAAATGCAAATTAAGACAACTCTGAGATACCTCTACACACCTATCACACTGGCTAGAATGACAGGGAAAGATAATGCAGAATGTTGGAGGGGATGTGGGAAAACAGGGACATTAATACATTGTTAATGGAATTGTGAATACATCCAACCATTCTGGAGAGCAATTTGGAACTATG
>NC_067403.1:131701552-131726552 GCF_016432865.1 Antechinus flavipes
GGCAAGTAGTCCAATAAATGTTAAACATGGTAGAAATATATGTTAAACATGTATTGTAACATATTTAACATGGATTGGAATACCTGTTATCCAGAGGATGGAGTGGGGAGAAGGAGGGGAAAAGTGGAACAGAAGGTTTCACAAGTGTCGATGTTGTAAAATTACCCATGCACATGTTTTGTAAATAAAAAGCTTTAATAAAAAAGAAATATATATATTAAAACCAACATATGCATACATATTTATATAATTATTGTGCTGCAAAAAAAAAATCAAATCAAAAAGAAAGAAGAAAAGAAGAGGAAGAAGAAGAAGAAGAAGAGGAAGAAGAAAATGCAAGCAAGCAACTACAAAAAGAGTGAAAACGCTATGTTGTGAACCACATTCAGTTCCGACAGTCCTCTCTCTGGGTTTAGATGGCCCCCTTCATCACTGAACAATTGGAACTGGTTTAAATCATCTCATTTTTGAAGAGAGCCACTTCCAACAGAATTGATCATCTTATAATCTTGTTGTTGTGTATAATGATCTTTTGGTTCTGCTCATTTCACTTAGCATCAGCTCATGTAAGTTGCTACAAGCCTCTCTGAAATCATCCTGCTGGTCATTTGTTACAGAAGATAATATCCAATGACATTTATATACCATAATTTAATAAGTCATTCTCAAAATGATGGGCATACACTCAGATTCCAGTTTCTTGCCATTACAAAAAGGGGTGCCACAAACATTTTGCACTTGTGTGTTAAGGACCATTCCTAAATGAAGGGGCAAGTCAATTCTCAGAAAGGCTCCACAGCTATGAATTATAACATCTGAAGGAGTTGCAAGCAGCCTTTACTAACATGGGTGTTGCTTGTGGACTGGGAATGAAATAAATTGGAGGCAGAGGGAAGAGGAGAGAGGTCAGACAATGCAACTTCCTCCCAGTGGAGAGGTCAGAGAATGCAACTGCCGCTCAGGCTCTTTGTATCATCATCATCTGATCACATGAAGAGATCCATTCCACAGGACCAGCAGCCACTGGCAGGTGGCTCCTATGTCACAACATAACACAGCTGGGTCCCTTTCCCTCCTTTAAGATCTTTTTGGGATATAGTCCCAGTAGGAACACTGCTGGATCAAAGGGTATGCAGAGTTTGATAACTTTTGGAGGACAATAAATCTCTCTCCAGAATGATTGGATCCATTCGTAGTTCCACCAACAGTGTATAAGTGTCCCAGTTTTCCCATTTCTCCTCCAACATTTATCATTATCTTTTCCTGTCATCTTAGCCAATCTGACAGATGTGTAGTAGTATCTCAGGGTTGTCTTAATTTGCGTTTCTCTGATCAATAGTGACTAAGAGCCCCTTTTCATATGGCTAGAAATTGTTTCAATTTTTACATATGAAAATTCTCTGTTCATATACTTTGACCATTTATGAATTGGAGAATGAGAATCTTATAACTTTGAGTCAATTATCTATATATTTTAGAAATGAGGCCTTTATCAGAACATTTGAACATAAAAATGTTTTCCCACTTTATTGCTTCCCTTCTAATCTTGACTGCATTAGTTTTGTTTGTACAAAAACTTTTTAACTTAATATAATCAAAAGTATCCATTTTGAGATCAATAATGATCTCTAGTCCTTTCTGGGCACAAATTTCTTCCTCCTCCACAGAGCTGAGAGAAAAACTATCTTATGTTCTAATTTATTTATAATATCATTCTTTATGTCTAGATCATGAAACCATTTCTACCTTATTTTAGTATAAAGTATTAGGTATGGATCAATGCCTAGTTTCTGCCATATTAAGTTTGCAATTTACCCAGCAGTTTTTGTCAAATGGTAAATTCTTATCCCAAAAGCTAGGGTTCTAGAGTTTGTGAAACACTGGATTTCATTATGTTCATTGACAATTTTATCCTGTGAGACTAAGCTATTCTGTTGATCAAATATTCTATTTCTTAGCCAGTACAAAATGGTATTGATGGCTTTGATGACCACTGCTTTACAATATAGTTTTCAATCCGATAATTTGATTTCCTCATTACCTATTCTAATTACATTAATCTTTTTTTCTTTTGTTATTGCTAAAGCAAACATTTCTAATACAATACTGAAAAATAATGATGATAGAGGACAACATTGTTTCACTCCTGATCTTATTGGGAATGGTTCCAGTTTATCCCCATTACATATGATGCTTACTGATGATTTTAAATAGATGTTACTGACTATTTTAAGGAAAAGTCCATTTATTCTTAGACTCTCTAGTATTTTTGATAGGAATGAGTGTTGGATTTTATGAAATTCTTTTTCTGCATCAATTGAGATAATCATATATTTTTTATTCATTTGATTATTGATAAAGTCAATCATGCTAAGAGTTTTTTCTGATATTGAAACAACCCTGCATTCCTGGTATAAATGTTATTTGGTCATGGTGTATCTGGGGTATGATTGTCTGTAATCTTTTTGCTAATATTTTATTTAAGATTTTTGCATCAATATTTATTAGGGAGATTACTCTATATATTTTTTTCTTTTTTTATTGTAGCTTGTTATTTTCAAGATATATGCATGGGTAAATTTTCAGCATTGACAATTGCAAAACCTTTTGTAACAATTTCTCCTCTCCTTCCGGCTACCCCCTCCCCCAGATGACAGGTTGACCAATACATGTTAAATACATTAAAGTATATATTAAATACTATATGAACATACATGTCCCTACAGTTATTTTTCTGTACAACAAGAATCAGACTTTAAAATAATGTAGAATTAATCTGTAAAGGAAATCAAAAATACAGGTGGACAAAAATAGAGGGATTGGGAATTCTCTGTAGTGTTTCATACTCATTTCCCAGAGATGTTTTGCTGGGTGTAGCTTCTTCAATTCATTACTGCTCTATGGAACTGATATGGTTCATTTCATTGTTGAAGAAAGCCATATCCATCAGAATTGATCATCATATAGTATTGTTGTTGAATTATATAATGATCTCCTGGTCCTGCTCATTTCACTCAGCATCAGTTCATGGATGTCTCTCCAAGCCTTTCTGAAATCATCCTGCTGGTCATTTCTTAAACAACAAAAATATTACATAATATTCATATACCAAAATTTATTCAGCCATTCCCCAATTGATGGGCACCATTCAGTTTCTAGTTTCTGGCCACTACAAAGAAGGCTGCCAAAAATATTCTTGCACATACAGGTCCCTTTCCCTTCTTTAATATCTCTTTGGAATATAAGCCCAGTAATTACACTGCTGAATCAAAGGATATGCACAGTTTGATAACTTTTTGAGCATGGTTCCAAATTGCTCACCAGAATGACTAGATGTATTCACAATTCCACCATCAATGTATCAGCATCCCACTTTTCCCATATCCCCTCCAACATTCAGCATTATCTTTTCCTGTCATCCTAGCCAATCTAACAAGTGTGTAGTGATATCGAGTTGTTTTAATTTGCATTTCTCTGATCAATAGTGACTTGGAGCATTTTTTTCATATGGCTAGAAATAATTTCAATTTCTTGTCTGTTCATATCTTTTGACCATTTATCAATTGAAGAATGGCTTGATTTCTTATAAATTAGAATCAATTCTCCATATATTTTGGAAATGAGGCTTTTATCAGAACCATTGACTATAAAGATGTTTTCCCAGTTTATTGCTTCCCTTCTAATCTTTTTTGCATTAGTTTTGTTTGTACTAAAGCTTTTCAACTGGATATAATCAAAATTTTCAACTTTGTGACCAATAATGATGTCTAGTTCTTCTTTGTTCACAAATTACTTCCTCCTCAAAGTCTGAGAGGTCCTATATCCTTCTAGATTATTTATAATCTCCTTCTTAATGCCTAGATCATGAATCCATTTTGACCTTATCTTGATGTATGGTGTTAAGTGTGGGTCAATGCTTAGATTCTGCCATACTAATTTATAATTTTCCCAGCAGTTTTTGTTAAACAATGAATTCTTATCTCAAAAGCTGGGGTCTTTGGGTTTGTCAAACACTAGATTATTAAAGTTATTGACTATTTTGTCCTTTGAACCTAACCTATTGCACTGATCAATGAGTCTATTTCTTAGCCAATACTAAATGGTTTTGGCAACCACTGCTTTATAATATAATACTTTTTATATCTGGTACAGCTAGGCCACCTTCATTTGATTTTTTTTCATTAATTCCCTTGAAATTCTTGAGCTTTTGTTTTTCCATATAAACTTTGTTATTATTTTTTCTAAGTCTTTAAAATAGTTTTTTTTTGGGAATATGATTGGTATAATGCTAAATAAATACATTAGTTTAGGTAGTATTGTCAACTTTATGATAGTTGCTCGCCCTATCCAAGAACATTTAATATTTTTCAAATTGGTTGGATCTGACTTTATTTGTGTGCAAAGTGTTTTGTACTCACATAATTCCTGACTGTCCCTTGGCAGATAGATTCCCAAATATTTTATACTATCGACAGATATTTTAAATGGAATTTTTCTTTGTAACTCAAACTGTTAGGTTTTGTTAGTAATATATAAGAATGCTGATGACTTATGTGGGTTTATTTTGTATCCTGCAACTTTGCTAAAGGTGTGGATTATTTCTCATAGCTTTTTAGTAGAATCTCTGGGGTTCTCTAGGTATACCATCATATCATCTGCAAAGAGTGATAATTTGGTTTCCTCATTACCTACTCTACTTCCTTTCATCTCCTTTTCTTCTCTTATTGCCAAAGCTAACATGTCTAATACAATATTGAATAGTAATGGTGATAGTGTGAAACCTTGTTTCACTCCTGATCTTATTGGGAATAGTTCCAGTTTTTCCCCATTGCATATGATACTTACTGATTGTTTTAAATAGATGCTATTGATTATTTTAAGGAAAAGTCCATTTATTCCTATACTCTCAAGTATTTTTAATAGGAACGGATATTGGATTTTATCAAATGCTTTTTCTGCATTTATTGAGATGATGATCATATGGTTTTTGTTAATTTGGTTATTGATATGGTCAAGTATACAAATAGTTTTCCTAATATTGAAGCAGCCCTGCATTCATGATATAAATCCTAGTTGGTCATGGCGTATTATCCTGGAGATGATTTCTGTAATCTTTTTGCTAATATTTTATTTAAGATTTTAGCATCAGCCAAGATGGCAGAGAAGGCACACATGACTCTCTAAGCTCCTCTCATTCCCCTCATAAGCAATATTTAATTCAGCCTCAAAAATAGCTCTTCACTACTTAAATTCATGAAGATTAGAATCACTACAATTTACCAGCCAAAATCAATCTGGAAGATTGCCAGGAAAGGTTTGTCCTGAGGGGTCAGGAACAGACTAGCACAGGCAGGGAGAGACTAGTGTCCTGAGCCGAGCAATCTCTGTAGCTAGAGAAGCTATAGAGACAGCTCTGCTATAGGCTAACTGCTCTGCCTTGATTACAACACAGTAAACTGGCAGAGAGATTAAAGCCTGAAACAGAGGGTACTCTAAAAAATGTCAGAACCTAAGGAGATCTGGCTGTAACCACTCAAAAGCAGAAGTGACTCAGGCAGAACATAATGCAGCCCTGCAGCCATATCCTGCAGTTCCGGGCTTTTGGTGGTGGTGGGGGAGGCAGAGGGGGGAAGCGGGGAACAGTTACAAATCTGCAAGGCAGAGGGGCACAGTGCGGGGCTTGGCCTGGGGCAATAGAACTTCTCCAGCAGACTGTGCTTAATTCCTACAGGAGGTCAGCAGCTTCCTAATTCTAGGGCTGGGGAGAGACTTGAGTGATAGAAAGCTCAGAAGAAGCCTACAAAAAAGAAGATTTCTGATGTGATGAAAAGAATTATAGCGTAATGTAGGCCTTTTTGTACTACAGGGGTGTGGTGGTCAGGGCAGACACTTCCGGACCCTGCAAATCCATTCACTGCTCAACTGCTAACACTCACAGCCCCAGGACAGCATTTGGCTTGGGGAAGTAAAACTCTTACTGCTCAAAGTCTAGCCCCAGGGCAGTTGTTATCTCACTCAGCCAGGGTTCTTTGCAGGGCACTTTCCCAGCCTGGTCCTGCAGGCTTTAGTTACTTCTGGATGGGGAACTCTTTCCCAGAGCACTCCAGTACTTTTTTTTAACCTTAGCAACAAATTTTATTGACTTTTATATGCATTGTGTATGAACTGCTATATTCTGAGATCATAATGTTGCCCAGAAGTTTCTTGAGATCATCACTGAGATAATACATCAATATAAAGAAATTTCCCTAAATTTTCATGAATGTGAATCAATGAACAGGATCCTGTGAAATGATCTTTGGAAACATCTCATGTTCTATTCATGAAGTTAGAAAATATCTATTTGATATTTTTCCTGAGTTTTTCTTTTTCTTTTTTTTTAAATTTATTTTATAATAACTTTTTATTGACAGAACCCATACCAGGGTAATTTTTTACAACATTACCCCTTGCACTCACTTCTGTTGCAATTTTTTTCCCTCTCTCCCTCCACCCCCTCCCCTAGATGGCAAGCAGTCCTATATATGTTAAATATGTGTGCAGAACCAAACAGTTCTCTTGTTGCACAGGGAGAATTGGATTCAGAAGGTAAAAATAACCTGGGAAGAAAAACAAAAATGCAAATAGTTTACATTCATTTCCCAGTGTTCTTTCTTTGGGTGTAGCTGCTTCTGTCCATCATTGATCAATTGAAAATGAGTTAGGTCTCTTTGTCAAAGAAATACACTTCCATCAGAATACATCTTCATACAGTATCATTGTTGAAGTATATTATGATCTCCTGGTTCTGCACATTTCACTTAGCATCAGTTCATGTAAGTCTCTCCAAGCTTCTCTGTATTCATCCTGCTGGTCATTTTTTACAGAACAATAATATTCCATAACATTCATATACCACAATATACCCAACCATTCTCCAATTGATGGGCATCCATTCGATTTCCAGATTCTAGCCACTACAAACAGGGCTGCCACAAACATTTTGGCACATACAGGTCCCTTTCCCTTCTTTAGTATTTCTTTGGGATATAAGCCCAGAAGTAACACTGTTGGATCAAAGGATATGCACTGTTTGATAACTTTTAGGGCATAATTTCCAGATTGCTCTCCAGAATGGTTAGATTCATTCACAACTCCACCAACAATGCATCAGTGTCCCCATTTTCCCATATACCCTCCAACATTCATCATTATTTTTTCCTGTCATCTTAGCCAATCTGACAGGTATGCAGTGGTATCTCAGAGATGTCTTAATTTGCATTTCTCTGATCAATAGTGATTCTTCCTTTTGAATCTTTCCTATGAGTGGTAATAGTTTCAATTTCATCATCTGAAAATTGTCTGTTCATATCCATTGCCCATTTGTCAATTGGAGAATGGCTTGATTTCTTATAAATTTGAGTCAATTCTCTATATATTTTGGAAATGAGGCCTTTATCAGAACCTTTAACTGTGAAGATGTTTTCCCAGTTTGTTGCTTCCCTTCTAATCTTGTTTGCATTAGTTTTGTTTGTACAAAGGCTTTTTAATTTGATATAATCAAAATTTTCTATTTTGTGATCAGTAATGGTCTGTAATTCATCTTTGGTCAAAAATTTCTTTCTCCTCCACAAGTCTGAGAGATAAACTATCCTATATTCCTATAATTTATGTATAATCTCATTCTTTATACCTAAATCATGGACCCATTTTGATCTTATCTTGGTATACAGTGCTAAGTGTGAGTCCATGCCTAATTTCTGCCATACTAATTTCCAATTATCACAGCAATTTTTATCAAATAATGAATTCTTATCCAAAAAGGTAGGATCTTTGGGTTTTGCAAACACTAGATTGCTATAGTTGTCTATTCTGTCTTGTGAATCTAACTTATTCCATTGATCAACTAATCTATTTCTTAGCCAATACCAAATGGTTTTGGTGATTGCTGCTTTATAATATAGTTTTAGATCAGGTATAGCTATGCCACCTTCATTTGATTTTTTTTTCATTAATTCCCTTGAGAATCTCAATCTTTTATTGTTCCATATGAATTTTGTTGTTATTATATTTGGTTGGTCTATCCAAGAGCACTTAATATTTTTCCAATTATTTAAGTCTGGCTTTATTTGTGTGGAAATTTTTTTTGTAATTTTGCTCATATAATTCCTGACTTTCCTTTGATAGATAGATTCCCAAATATTTTATGCTGTCGACAGTTATTATGAATGGAATTTCTCTTTGTATCTCTTGCTGTTGGGTTTTGTTGGAGATGTATAAAAATGCTGAGGATTTATGGGGATTTATTTTGTAGCCAGTTACTTTGCTAAAATTATGAATTATTTCTAATAGCTTTTTAAGAGAATCTCTGGGGTTCTCTAGGTATACCATCATATCATCTGCAAAGAGTCATAGTTTGCTTTCTTCATTGCCTACTAATTCCTTTAATATCTTTCTCGACTCTTATTGCCGAGGCTAGTGTTTCTAATACGATATTAAATAATAATGGTGATAGAGGGCAACCTTGCTTCACTCCAGATCTTACTGGGAAAGGTTCCAGTTTTTCCCCATTGCATATGATGCTTACTGATGGTTTTAAATATATGCTCCTGACTATTTTAAGGAAAAGTCCATTTATTCCTATGCTCTCAAGTGTTTTTATTAGGAATGGATGTTGGATTTTATCAAATGCTTTTTCTGCATCTATTGAGATGATCATATGGTTTTTGTTTGTTTGGTTATTGATATAGTCAATTATGCTAATAGTTTTCCTAATATTGAACCAGCCCTGCATTCCTAGTATAAATCCTACTTGGTCATAGTGTATTATCCTGTGGATGATTTTCTGTAATCTTTTTGCTAATATTTTATTTAAGATTTTAGCATCAATATTCATTAGGGAGATTGGTCTATGATTTTCTTTCTCTTTTTTCAGCCTACCTGGTTTAGGTATCAGTACCATGTCTGTGTCATAAAAGGAGTTTGGTAGGACTCCTTCAATCCCTATTTTTTCAAATAGTTTATATAGCATTGGAGTTAATTGTTCTTTAAATGTTTGGTAGAATTCACATGTAAATCCATCTGGTCCTGGGGGTTTTTCTTAGGCAATTGGTTAATAGCTTGTTCTATTTATTTTTCTGAGATGGGACTATTTAGGATATTTACTTCTTCCTCTGTTAGTTTGGGCAAGCTATATTTTTGAAGGTATTCTTCCATTTTATTTAAGTTGTCAAATTTATTGGCATAGAGTTCAGCAAAATAACTCCTAATTATTGCTCTAATTTCCTCTTCATTAGTGGCGAGTTCTCCCTTTTCATTTTTAAGACTAACAATTTTATTTTCTGCTTTCCTTTTTTAAATCAGATTTACTAAGGGTTTGTCTATTTTGTTGGTTTTTTCATAGAACCGACTTAGTTTTATTAATTCAATAGTTATTTTTTTTAATATTCCAGTTCCTTTAATTATTTTTTATATGACATAGTCTCAAAAACTCTCACTATTCTGCTTGCCCTATTCTGGAAACTCCAGCTTATTTTTCTTTTTCTTTTTTTTTTTAATTTTTATTTAATAATTACTTTATATTGACACTCGTTTCTGTTCCAATTTTTTTCCCTCCCGCCCTCCACCCCCTCCCCTAGATGGCAAGCAGTCCTTTATATGTTGGATATGTTGCAGTATATCCTAGATACAATATATGTTTGCAGAATCGAACAGTTCTCTTGTTGCATAGGGAGAATTGGATTCAGAAGGTATAAATAACCCTGGAAGAAAAACAAAAATGCAGATAGTTCACATTCGTTTCCCAGTGTTCTTTCTTTGGGTGTAGCTGCTTTTGTCCGTCATCTATCAATTGAAACTCAGTTCTCTTTGTCAAAGAAATCCAATTCCATCAAAATATGTCCTCATACAATATCGTTGTCGAAGTGTATAATGATCTCCTGGTTCTGCTCATTTCACTTAGCATCAGTTCATGTAAGTCTCGCGAGTCCTCTCTGTATTCATCCTGCTGGTCATTTCTTACAGAACAATAATATTCCATAACATTCATATACCACAATTTACCCACCCATTCTCCAATTGATGGGCATCCATTCATTTTCCAGTTTCTAGCCACTACAAACAGGGCTGCTACAAACATTTTGGCACATACAGGTCCCTTTCCCTTCTTTAGTATTTCTTTGGGATATAAGCCCAATAGAAACACTGCTGGATCAAAGGGTATGCATAATTTGATAATTTTTTGGGCATAATTCCAGATTGCTCTCCAGAATGGTTGGATTCGTTCACAACTCCACCAACAATGCAATAGTGTCCCAGTTTTCCCGCATCCCCTCCAACATTCATCATTATTTTTTCCTGTCATCTTAGCCAATCTGACAGGTGTGTAGTGGTATCTCAGAGTTGTCTTAATTTGCATTTCTCTGATCAATAATGATTTGGAACACTCTTTCATATGAGTGGTAATAGTTTCAATTTCATTCTCTGAAAATTGTCTGTTCATATCATTTGACCATTTATCAATTGGAGAATGGCTTGATTTCTTATAAATTTGAGTCCGTTCTCTATATATTTTGGAAATGAGGCCTTTATCAGAACCTTTAACTGTGAAAATGTTTTCCCAGTTTGTTGCTTCCCTTCTAATCTTGTTTGCATTAGTTTTATTTGTACAAAGGCTTTTTAATTTGATGTAATTGAAATTTTCTATTTTGTGATCAGTAATGGTCTCTAGTTCATCTTTGGTCACAAATTTCTTTCTCCTCCACAAGTCTGAGAGATAAACTATTCTATTTTCCTGTAATGTATTTATAATCTCGTTCTTTATGCCTAGGTCATAGACCCATTTTGATCTTATCTTGGTATATGGTGTTAAGTGTGGGTCCATGCCTAATTTCTGCCATACTAATTTCCAATTATCCCAGCAGTTTTTCTCAAATAATGAATTCTTATCCCAGAAGTTAGGGGCTTTGGGTTTGTCAAACACTAGATTGCTATAATTGACTATTCTGTCTTGTGAACCTAGCCTTTTCCACTGATCCACTAATCTATTTCTTAGCCAATACCAAATAGTTTTGGTGACTGCTGCTTTATAATATAATTTTAGATCAGGTACAGCTAGGCCACCTTCATTTGATTTTTTTTTTCATTAATTCCCTTGAGATTCTCGATTTTTTATTGTTCCATATGAATTTTGTTGTTATTTTTTCTAGATCAATAAAATATTTTCTTGGGAGTCTGATTGGTATAGCACTAAATAAATAGATTAGTTTAGGGAGTATTGTCATCTTTATTATGTTTGCTCGGCCGATCCAAGAGCACTTAATATTTTTCCAATTATTTAAGTCTGACTTTATTTGTGTGGAGACTTTTTTATAATTTTGCTCATATAATTCCTGACTTTCCTTTGGTAGATAGATCCCCAAATATTTTATGGTATCAACAGTTATTCTGAATGGAATTTCTCTTTGTATCTCTTGCTGTTGGGTTTTGTTGGTGATGTATAAAAATGCTGAGGATTTATGGGGATTTATTTTGTAGCCAGCTACTTTGCTAAAATTATGAATTATTTCCAATAGCTTTTTAGTAGAATCTCTGGGGTTCTCTAGGTATACCATCATATCATCTGCAAAGAGTGATAGTTTGGTTTCCTCATTGCCTACTCTAATTCCTTTAATTTCTTTCTCGACTCTTATTGCCGAGGCTAGTGTTTCTAATACGATATTAAATAATAATGGTCATAGTGGGCAACCTTGCTTCACTCCAGATCTTACTGGGAAAGGTTCCAGTTTTTCCCCATTGCATATGATGTTTACTGATGGTTTTAAATATATGCTCCTGACTATTTTAAGGAAAAGTCCATTTATTCCTATGCTCTCAAGTGTTTTTATTAGGAATGGATGTTGGATTTTATCAAATGCTTTTTCTGCATCTATTGAGATGATCATATGGTTTTTGTTTGTTTGGTTATTGATATAGTCAATTATGCTAATAGTTTTCCTAATATTGAACCAGCCCTGCATTCCTGGTATAAATCCTACTTGGTCATAGTGTATTATCCTGTGGATGATTTTCTGTAATCTTTTTGCTAATATTTTATTTAAGATTTTAGCATCAATATTCATTAGGGAGATTGGTCTATGATTTTCTTTCTCTTTTTTCAGCCTACCTGGTTTAGGTATCAGTACCATGTCTGTGTCATAAAAGGAGTTTGGTAGGACTCCTTCAATCCCTATTTTTTCAAATAGTTTATATAGCATTGGAGTTAATTGTTCTTTAAATGTTTGGTAGAATTCACATGTAAATCCATCTGGTCCTGGGGGTTTTTCTTAGGCAATTGGTTAATAGCTTGTTCTATTTATTTTTCTGAGATGGGACTATTTAGGATATTTACTTCTTCCTCTGTTAGTTTGGGCAAGCTATATTTTTGAAGGTATTCTTCCATTTTATTTAAGTTGTCAAATTTATTGGCATAGAGTTCAGCAAAATAACTCCTAATTATTGCTCTAATTTCCTCTTCATTAGTGGCGAGTTCTCCCTTTTCATTTTTAAGACTAACAATTTTATTTTCTGCTTTCCTTTTTTAAATCAGATTTACTAAGGGTTTGTCTATTTTGTTGGTTTTTTTCATAGAACCGACTCTTAGTTTTATTAATTCAATAGTTTGTTTTTTTTTTAACTTTCCATTTTATTGATCTCTCCTTTTATTTTTAGAATTTCAAGGTTACTTTCTATATATTAGTTCAATAGTTTTTTTTTTACTTTCTATATTATTAATTTTTCCTTTTAATTTTAGAATTTCAAGTTTAGTAATTGATTGGGGGTTTTTAAATTGGTCTTTTTCTAACTTTTTAAGTTCCAGGCGCAATTCATTGATCTTCTCTTTTTCTATTTTATTCAAGTAAGCCTCTAAGGATATAAAATTTCCCCTTATTACCACTTTGGCTGCATCCCATAAATTTTAATATGATGTCTCACAGTTGTCATAATCTTGAGTGAAATTATTAATTGTGTCTATAATTTGCTGTTTCACCCAATCATTCTTTAAGATGAGATTATTTAGTTTCCAATTACTTTTTGGTCTATTTACACCTAACTTTTTGTTAAATGTAGTTTTTATTGCATTGTGGTCTGAAAAGAAAGCATTTACTATTTCTGCCTTCCTGCATTTAGTTTTGAGGTTTTTATGTCCTAATATATGGTCAGTTTTTGTGTAGGTTCCATGAACTGCTGAGAAGAAAGTATACTCCTTTCTGTCACCATTCAGTTTTCTCCAGAGATCTATCATACCTAATTTTTCTAATATTCAATTTACCTCTTTAATTTCTTTCTTATTTGTTTTGTGATTTGATTTATCTAAATCTGAGAGTGCAAGATTGAGATCTCCCACTATTATAGTTTTGCTGTCTATTTCTTCTCACAACTCTCTTAGCTTCTCTTTAAGGAAGTTAGATGCTATACCACTTGGTGCATATATGTTTAATACTGATATTGCTTCATTGTCTATAGTACCCTTAAGCAAGATATAGTTTCCTTCCTTATCTCTTTTAATTAGATCAATCTTTGCTTTTGCTTGATCTGAGATAAGGATGGCTACCCCTGCTTTTTTGACTTCACCTGAAGCATAATAGGTTCTGCTCCAGCCTTTTACCTTTAGTCTGTATGTATCTCCCTGTTTTAAATGTGTTTCCTGTAAACAACATATTGTAGGGTTCTGACTTTTGATCCAGTCTGCTATCTGCCTCCTCTTTATGGGAGAGTTCATCCCATTCACATTTGCAGTTAAAATAACCAATTCTGCATTTTCTGCCATCCTAATATCCCCAGATTATACTTTTCTTTTTCTTGCCCTCCTTCCCTTCTTCCATATTGGTCCCACTAACGTCGCACAGCTCTCCCTTTTTAGTATCCCTCCCTCCTCCTTTTGAATCCCTTCCCCTTTCTTGTACCCTTCCCTTATTACTCTTTTTCCTTCTCCCTTTTCCTCTCCCACTTTTTAATGAAGTGAGAGAAGAATCTGTGTAAAACAAATATGTCAATTGTTTCCTCTTTGAGCCAACTCTGATGAGAGTAGGATTCACACAATGTTCCTCCCCCTCTCTAAGTTTCCTCTTATATGATAGGTTTCCTTTGCCTCATTGTCGCATGTAGTTTCCCTCTTTTTATCTCCCTTCTTCCCTTTTTCTGATGCTATCCCCTTTCCATTTCTACTTCCCTTTTTTATGTTATATCGGTAAAATCAAATTATACATATGGTTTTTATGTATATTCACAACAGAAATACAGTTCTCAAGAGTTCCTTTTACCTTTTTCTACTTCTCTTGATTCCTGTTGTTGAAGATCAAAGAAAGAGCAGAGAAAGAACACTGGGAAATGAATATAAACTGCTTGCATTTTTGTTTTTCTTCCTGGGTTATTTATACCTTCTGAATTCAATTCTCCCTGTGCAACAAGAAAACTGTTCGGTTCTGCACACATATATTGTATCTAGGATATACTGCAACCCATTCAACATGTAAAGGACTGCTTGCCATCTGGGGGAAGGGGTGGAGGGAGGGAGGGGAAAAATCGGAACAGAAGTGAATGCAAGGGACAATGCTGTAAAAAAAATTACCCTGGCATGTGTTCTATCAATAAAAAGTTATTTAAAAAAAAAAAAAAAGAATTTCAAGGTTAGTGTTTGACTTGGGGGGGGGGGGTTAATTTGTTCCTTTTCTAGCATTTTTAGTTGCAAGCCCAATTCATTGAGCTTCTCTTTCTCTATTTTATGCAAGTAGGTCTCTAGAGATATGAAACTTCCCCTTATTTCCACTTTGGCTGCATCCCACACGTTTTGGTATGATGTCTCATTATTGTCGTTTTCTTGAGTGAAGTTACTAATTATGTCTATGATTTGCTGTTTCACCCAATCATTCTTTAGTATGAGATTATTTAGTTTCCAATTATTTTTTGTTCTACTTTACCCTGGCTTTTTGTTGATTGTAATTTTCATTGTATGGTGGTCTGAAAAGGATGCATTTACTATTTCTGCCTTATTGCATTTGAGTTTGAGGTTTTTATGTCCTACTATATGGTCAGTTTTTGTATAGGTTCCATGAACTGCTGAAAAGAAAGTGTGCTCCTTTCTGTCTCCATTTAGTTTTCTCAAGAGATCTATCATATCTAATTTTTCTAATATTCTATTTACCTGTTTAACTTCTTTCTTATTTATTTTGTAGTTTGATTTATCTAATTCTGAGAGTGCAAGATTGAGATCCCCCACTATTATGGTTTTGCTGTCTATTTCTTCTTGCAGCTCTTTTAATTTCTCTTTTAAGAATTTAGATGCTACACCACTTGGTGCATATATGTTTAATATTGATATTGCTTCTTTATCTACGCTACCCTTTAGCAAGATATAGTGCACTTCCTTATCTCTTTTAATTAGATCAATTGTTACTTTTGCTTGATCTGAGATCAGGATGGTTACTCCTGCTTTTTTGACTTCACCTGAAGCATAGTAGATTTTGCTCCAACTTTTTACCTTTACTCTGCATGTATCTCCCTGCTTCAGATGTGTTTCCAGTAAACAACATATTGTAGGATTCTGGCTTTTAATCCATTTTTCTAATCACTTCCTCTTTATGAGGGAGCTTACCCCGTTCACATTTATGGTTAAAATTACCAATTCTTTATTACTTGCCATCTTGTTAACCCCTGTTTATGCTTTTCTCCCTTCTTTCCCACTTACCCCCCTTCCCAGTATTAAATTTGTGAGCATCACTTGCTTCTCACAGTCCTCCCTTTTTGGTATCCCTTCCCTCCCCCCGCCTTAGAGTTCCTCCCCCTACCTTATTCCTTTCCCTCACAGGTTATGTCTTCCCTTCTGCTTGGCTTATTCCTTCCCTTTTCACTTTTCCCTTCTCACTTTTCAATGAAGTGGGAGAAGTTTCACCATAAATTGAATATGTCTAAAATTTTTCTCTTAAAGCCAATTCTGATTGCAGTAAGATACCCATTACATTCATCCCCCTCCATTCTTTCTCTCAAATATAATAGGTTTCTTTTGCCTCTTGCTGAGATGTCCTACCCCCACTTGACTCTTTTTCTGGTACAATGTTCTTTCCACCTCTAGTTTCTAGAACAAGATATACATGTATTCTTTATACATCTTTACAGCAAAAATATAGCTCCCAAGATTTCTTTTTACCTTTTTAGGTTTCTCTTGAGTTCTATATTTGTAGATCAAACTTTTTGATAAGTTCTGGTTTTTTCATCAAAAATAGGTGAAATTCGCTTATTTCATTGAATGACCATCTTCTTCCCTGGAAAAAGATGCTCATTCAGGCTGGGTAAGGTATTTTTGGTTGCATACTGAGTTCCTTAGCCTTTCAGAATAGCATATTCCAGGCCCTTCGATCTTTTAATATGGATGCTGCTAGATCCTAGGTAATCCTTATTGTGGCTCCGCTATATTTGAATTGGGTTTTTCTAGCCGCTTGCAGTATTTTTTCTTCATCTGAAGGTTCTGGCATTTGGCCACTATATTTCTTGGTCTTTTGATTTTTAGGATCCCTTTCAGTAGGTGATTGATGAATTCTTTCAATGTCTATTTTACCCTTGGTTTCTATGACTTCTGGGCAGTTATTTTTGATAATTTCCTGGAAAATAGTGTCCAGGCTCTTTTTTCATCATACTTTTCTGGGAGTCCAATAATTCTCAGATTGTCTCTCCTGGATCTATTTTCCAGGTCTGTTGTTTTCCCAAAAAGGTATTTCACATTTTTTTCCATTGTTTGATTTTTTTGGTTTTGCTTGACTGATTCTTGTTGTCTCCTTGGGTCATTCAAGCACTCCAGTACTTTGCTGCTTTTTGTAGCTGGCTAGCAGGATAGCTACCTGTCCATATATCTTTCCCTGCTCTGCAGAAGAAGCTGGTAACCTCCTGGCTCTTAAGGCAGACCTTCGAGGCTTTAACAAAATGAGTGAAAAAAAATCAAAGGAACAATTGATAGTTTCTATAAAGAAAGAGAACAGCTTTTCAACCCTTAAAAAACTACTAGCAGATAGTATCCAAACAATTGTTGGTCCTCAATACAAAAGGCTCTCCTAGAAAAGACTATTAAAAACCTTAAAAGAGAACTAGAAGAGAAATAAGGAAAGGAAAGAGAAGCTATGTAAGAGAGTACAGAAAAGGCATATAACTCACCAAAAGAACAATTTGATAAAGTGGAAAAAGAAAACAACTTCTTTAAATGTGAATTGGAAGAGGTTAAAAACTACCAAGAAGTGCAGGGATACAGAATTTGTGAATTGGAAAAAGAAAATAACTCACTAAAAAAAAAAAAAATAGTGAAATGGAAAAAAATTCCATAGAGCAAAACAACTCGATTGTACATATACAAAAAGAAGTTAAAAAAAAAAAAAGACAATGAAGAAAATAACTCACTAAAAATCAGAACTGATTGAGACATCAAGGATCAGTCAAGCAAAACCAAAAAAAAAAAAAAAAAAAATGAAAGATTGGGAAAAAATGTCAAATATTTACTTGGAAAAACAACAGACCTGGAAAATAGATCTAGGAGAGATAACCTGAGGATCATTGGATTACCCAAAAATTATGATGAAAAAAAAAGCCTAAATACTATTTTACAGGAAATCATCAAAGAGAACTGACCAGAATAGAACCAAAAGGGAAAATAGGCGTTGAAAGAATTCATGGAACACCTTCTGAAAAAGACCCTAAAATAAAGACTCCGAGGAATATTGTGGCCAAACTTCAGAATTTTCAGACTAAAGAAAAAATTTTACAAGCCAGGAAAAAATGGTTCAAATACCAAAGTGCCACAATAAGGGTCAAGTAAGATCTGGCTGCCTCAACATTAAAGGTTCAAAGGGACTGGAATCAGATATTCTGAAAGGCAAAAGAGCTTGGAATGCAGCCAAAAATAAACTATCCATCTAAGCTAAGTATTTTTTTCCATGTAAGAAGATGGACATTTATTGAAATAGAGGAATTCCATTTGTTTCTAAGAAAAAAAAAACAGACTTAAACAAAAAATTTGATCTCCAACAAAAGGACTCAAGAGAAGTAGAAAAAGGTAAAAGGAACTCTTGAGAACTGTATTTCTGTTGTGGATATACCCCCCCCAAAAAAAGATATGTATAACTTGATTTTACTGATATAACATAAAAAAGGGAAGTAGAAATGGAAAGAGCATAGTGTCAGAAAAAGGGAGGAAACTACATGTGACGATGAGGCAAAGGAAACCTATCATATCTGACGGAACTTAGAGAAGAGGAGGAACATTGTGTGAATCCTACTCTCATCAGAGTTGGCTCAAAGAGGAAATAATTGATATATTTGTTTTACAGAGAATGTTCTCTCACCTAGTTAAAAAGTGTGAGAGGAAAAGGGAAAAGGAAAAAGAGTAATAAGGGAAGGGTACAAGAAAGAGGAAGGGATTCAAAGGGAGGAGGGAAGGATACTAAAGAGGGAAAGCTGCGGGATGCAAGTGGGACCAATAAGTTTAATACTAGGGAAGAAGGGAAGGAGAGCAAGAAAAAGAAAAGTATAATGTGGGGATATTAGGATGACAGGAAACACAGAATTAGTAATTTTAAGCATAAATGTGGATGGGATGAATTCTCCCATAAAGAAGAGGCAGATAGCAGACTGGATCAAATGTTGTTTACAGGAAACACATTTAAAACAGGGAGATATAAGCAGAGTAAAGGTAAAAGGCTGGAGCAGAATCTATTATGCTTCAGGTGAAGTCAAAAAAGCAGGAGTAGCCATCCTTATCTCAGATCAAGCAAAAGCAAAAATTGATCTAATTAAAAGAGAGAAGAAAGGAAACTCTATCTTGCTAAAGGGTACTATAGACAATGAAACAATATCAGTATTAAACATATATGCACCAAGTAGTATAGCATCTAACCTCCTAAAGGAGAAGTTAAGAGAGTTGCAAGAAGAAATAGACAACAAAACTATAATAGCAGGAGATCTCAATTTTGCACTCTCAGATTTAGATAAATCAAATCACAAAACAAATAAGAAAGAAATTAAAGAGGTAAATTGAATATTAGAAAAATTAGGTATGATAGATCTCTGGAGAAACTGAATGGTGACAGAAAGGAGTATACTTTCTTCTCAGAAGTTCATGAGACCTACACAAAAATTGACCATATATGAGGACATAAAAACCTCAAAACTAAATGCAGGAAGGCAAAAATAGTAAATGCTTTCTTTTCAGATCACAATGCAATAAAGACTACATTTAACAAAAAGTTAGGTGTAAATAGACCAAAAAGTAATTGGAAACTAAATAATCTCATCTTAAAGAATGATTGGGTGAAACAGCAAATTATAGACCACAATTAATAATTTCAATCAAGATAATGACAACTGTGAGACATCATACCAAAATTTATGGGCTGCAGCCGAAGTGGTAATAAGGGGAAATTTTATATCCTTAGAGGCTTATTTGAATAAAATAGAGAAAGAGAAGATCAATGAATTGGACTTGCAACTTAAAAAGCTAGAAAAAGACCAATTTAAAAACCCCCAATCAATTACTAAACTTGAAAATCTAAAATTAAAAAGAGAAATTAAAAATATAGAAAGTTAAAAAAAACTATTGAACTAATAAATAAAACTAAGAGTTGGTTTTATGAAAAAACCAACAAAATAGACAAACCCCTAGTAAATCTGATTAAGAAAAGGAAAGAGGAAAATCAAATTGTTAGTCTTAAAAATGACAAGGGAGAGCTTGCCACTAACAAAGAGGAAATTAGAGCAATAATTAGGAGTTACTTTGCCCAACTTTGTTCCAATAAATTCGACAACTTAAATGAAATAGAAGAATACCTTCAAAAATATAGCTTGCCCAAACTAACAGAGGAAGAAGTAAATATCCTAAACAGTCCCATCTCAGAAAAATAAATAAACAAGCTATTAACCAACTCCCTTAAGAAAAAATCCCCAGGACTAGATGGATTTACATGTGAATTCTACCAAACATTTAAAGAACAATTAACTCCAAAGCTGTATAAACTGAAAAAATAGGGATTGAAAGAGTCCTACCAAACTCCTTTAACGGTACAGACATGGTACTGATACCTAAACCAGGTAGGCTGAAAACAGAGAAAGAAAATCATAGACCAGTCTCCCTAATGAATATTGATGCTAAAATCTTAAATAAGATATTAGCAAAAAGACTACACAAAATCATCCCCTTGGTGAATACAACATGATCAAGTAGGATTTATACCAGGAATGCAGGGCTGGTTCAATATTAGGAAAACTATGAGTATAATTGGCCATATTAATAATCAAATTAACAAAAACCATATGATCATCTCAATAGATGCAGAAAAAGCATTTGATAAAATCTAACATCCATTCCTATTAAAAACTCTTGAGAGTATAGGGATAAATGGACTTTTCCTTAAAATAATTAGTAGCATCTATTTAAAAACAGTAGTAAGCATCATATGTAATGGGGACAAACTGCAATCATTCCCAATAAGATCAGGAATGAAACAAGGTTGCCCACTATCACCGTTACTATTTAATATCATATTAGAAATGCTAGTTTTGTCAATAAGAGTTGAGGAAGATAAAGGAATAAGAATAGGCAATGAGGAAACCAAATTATCACTCTTTGATGATGATATGATGGTATACTGAGAGAACCCCAGAGATTCTGCTAAAACGTTATTAGGAACAATCCACACCTTTAGCAAAGTTTGCAGGATACAAAATAAACCCACATAAGTCATCAGCATTCTTATATACAAAGAGAAATTCCATTTAAAGTAACTTCTGATTGAATAAAATATTTAGGAATCTATCTGCCAAGGGAAAATCAGAAACTTTATAAGCAAAACTACAAAACACTTTCCACACAAATTAAGTCTGATCTAACCAATTGGAAAAATATTAAATGCTCTTGAAATGGGTGAGCAAATATAATAAAGATCTATTTATTTAGCGCTATACCAATCAGACTCCCAAAAAACAATTTTGATGACCTAGAAAAAATAACAACAAAGTTCACATGGAAAAACAAAAGGTCAAGAATTACAAGGGAATTAATGAAAAAAAAATCAAATAAAAGTGACCTCGCTCTACTAGATATAAAATTATATTATAAAGCAGCAGTTACTAAAACCATCTGGTATTGGCTAAGAAATAGACTAGTTGATCAATGGAATAGGTTAGGTTCAAAGGACAAAACAGCCAATAACTTTAATAATATAGTGTTTGACAAACCCAAAGACCCCAGTTTTGGGGATAAGAATGCATTATTTGATAAAAATTGCTGGAAAAATTGGAAATTAGAATGGTAGAAACTAGGCATTGACCCACACTTAACACCATACACCAAGATAAGGTCAAAATGGGTTCATGACCTAGGCATAAACAATGAGATTATAAATAAATTAGAAGAGCACAACATAGTTTACCTCTCAGACCTATGGAAGAGGAAGGATTTATGACCAAAGAAGAACTAGAGATCACTATTGACCACAAAATAGAAAATTTTGATTATATCAAATTGAAAAGTTTTTGTACGAACAAAACAAATGCAGACAAGATTAGAAGGGAAACAATAAACTGAAAAATATTTTTTCAATCAAAGGTTCTGATAAAGGCCTCATTTCCAAAATATATTGTGAATTGACTCTAATTTATAAGAAATCAAGCCATTCTCCAATTGATAAATGGTCAAAGGATATGAACAGACAATTCTCAGATGAAGAAATTAAAACTATTTATAGCCATATGAAAATATGCTCCAAATCATTATTAATCAGAGAAATGCAAATTAAGACAACTCTGAGATACCACTACACACCTGTCAGATTGGCTAGAATGACAGGGAAAGATACTATGGAATGTTGGAGGAGATGTGGGAAAACAGGGACACTGATACATTGTTGGTGGAATTGTGAACACATCCAGCCATTCTGGAGAGCAATTTGGAACTATGCTCAAAAAGTTATCAAACTGTGCATACCCTTTGATCCAGCAGTGTTTCTACTGGGCTTATACCCCAAAGAGATACTAAAGAAGGGAAAGGGACCTGTATGTGCCAAAATGTTTGTGGCAGCCCTGTTTGTAGTGGCTGGAAGCTGGAAAATGAATGGATGCCCATCAATTGGAGAATGATTGAGTAAATTGTGGTATATGAACGTAATGGAATAGTATTGTTCTGTAAGAAATGACCAGCAGGATGAATACAGAGAGGACTGGCAAGAGTTATATGAACTGATGCTAAGTGAAATGAGCAGAACCAGGAGATCATTATATACCTCAACAACGATACTGTATGAGGATGTATTCTGATGGAAGTTGATCTCTTCAATAAAGAGAGCTAATTCGGTTCCAATTGGCCAAGGATGTACAGAAGCAGCTACACCCAAAGAAAGAACAAATGAATGTAAACTGCTTGCATTTTTGTTTTTCTTCCCAGGTTATTTATACCTTCTGAATCCAATTCTCCCTGTGCAACAAGAGAACTGTTCGGTTCTGCACACATATATTGTATCTAGGATATACTTATAACCTATTTAACATGTTAAGGACTGCTTGCCATCTGGGGGAGGGTGTGGAGGGAGGGAAGAGAAAAACCGGAACAGAAGTGAGTGCAAGGGATAATGTTGTAAAAAATTACCCTGGCATGGTTTCTGTCAATAAAAAGTTATTTTAAAAAAAAAGATTTTAGCATCAAAATTCATTAGGGGGATGTGTCTGTATTTCTTTCTCTATTTTCCACCTCCCTGGTTTAGGTATAAGTACCATGTCTGTGTCATAAAAGGAATTTGGTAGGACTCCTTCATTCTCTATTTTTTTTCAAATAATTTATATAGCATTGGGATTAATTGTTCTTTAAATGTTTGTTACAGTTCATGTGTAAATCCATCTAGTCCTAGGGATTTTTTCTTAGGGAGTTGATTAATAGCTTGTTCTATTTCTTTTTCTGAAATGGGACTATTTAAGCAATTTACTTTCCCCTTTGTTAATCTGGGAACCCTATATTTTTGGAGGTAGTCATCCATTTCATTTAGTTATCACATTTATTTGCATAAAGTTGGGCAAAATAACTCCTTATTATTGCTCCAATTTCCTCTTCATTGGTGGAAAGTTGTCCCTTTTCATTTTTAAGACTAACAAATTGATTTTCTTCTTTCTTTTTTATAATAAGATTTACCAAAGTTTTATCTATTTTATTGGTTTTTTCATAAAACCAATTCTTAGTTTTATTTATTAATTCAATAGTTTTTTATTTTACTTTCAATGTTATTAATTTCTCCTTTTAATTTTAGAATTTCAAGTTTAATATGTGATTGGGGTTTTTAATGTGATCTTTTTCTTGCTTTTTAAGTTGCAAGCCCAATTCATTGATCTTCTCTTTCTCTATTTTATTCAAGTAAACCTCTTAAGGATATAAAATTTCCCCTTATTACTACTTCAGCTGCATCCCACAAATGTTGGTATAATGTCTCATCGCTATCATTATCTTGAGTGAAATTATTAATTGTGTCTATAATTTGCTGTTTCACCCAATCATTCTTTAAGATGAGATTGTTTAGTTTCCAATTACTTTTTGGTCTATTTACACCTAACTTTTTGTTGAATGTAGTTTTTATTGCATTGTGATCTGAAAAGAAAGCATTTACTATTCCTGCCTTCCTGCATTTAAATTTGAGGTCTTTATGTCCTGATATATGGTCAATTTTTGTGTAGGTTCCATGAACTGCTGAGAAGAAAGTATACTCCTTTCTGTCACCATTCAGTTTTCTCTAGAGATCTATCATACCTAATTTTTCTAATATTCAATTCACCTCTTTAATTTCTTTCTTATTTGTTTTGTGATTTGATTTATCTAAATCTGAGAGTGCAAGATTGAGATCTCCCACTATTATAGTTTTGTTGTCTATTTCTTCTTGCAACTCTCTTAACTTCTCCTTTAGGAAGTTAGATGCTATACTACTTGGTGCATATATGTTTAATACTGATATTGTTTCATTGTCTATAGTATCCTTTAGCAAGATATAGTTTCCTTCCTTATCTCTTTTAATTAGATTAATTTTTGCTTTTGCTTGATCTGAGATAAAGATGGCTACCCCTGCTTTTTTGACTTCACCTGAAGCATAATAGATTCTGCTCCAGCCTTTTACCTTTACTCTGTATGTATCTCCCTGTTTTAAATGTGTTTCCTGTAAACAACATATTATAGGGTTCTGACTTTTGATCCAGTCTGTTATCTGCCTCCTCTTTATGGGAGAGTTCATTGGATGAAGTTTTTAATTGTGTCCATGATTTGTTGTTTCATGCATTCATTTTTTAGGATTAGATTATATAGTTCCCAATTAATTTTTTCTTTTATTTCCTCTAGCCTTTTATTGCTTGTCATTTTTATTGCATCATGATCTGAAAAAATACTTTTACTATTTCTGCCTGTCTGCATTTGATTTTAAAGTTTTTATACCCTAACACATGGTCATTTTTTTTAATAACTTCCATGAACTGATGACAAAAAAAGTGTACTGCTTTCTGTATCCATTCAATTTTCTCCAAAGATCCATATGCCTAAATTTCTATAGTTCTATTTACCTCCTTAACTTCTTTCTTATTTATTTTTTGGTTTGATTTATCTAATTCTGAGATTCTCCCACTAGTATAGTTTTGCAGTCTTTTTCTTCTTGCAGCTCTTTTAATTTCTCCTTTAGGAATTTGAATTCTATACTATATATATATATATATAGTATTGATATTGCTTCATTATGTATGGTCCTCTTTTCCAAGACATGGTTTTATTATCTCTTTTAATTAGTTCGATTTTTGCTTTTGCTTGATCAGAAATCAGGATTGCTACCCCTGCTTTTTTTTTTTATACTTCACCTGAAGCATAATAGACTCTGCTCCAACTTCTTACTTTTACTCTGTATATATCATTCTGTTTCAGATATGTTCCTTGTAAGCAATATATTATATGATTCTGTCATTTAATCCAGACTGCTTTCCATTTCTGTTTTAT